>NC_058339.1:18661595-18964625 GCF_905475395.1 Chrysoperla carnea
GTATCAAAATGGTTAGCGACCGCACTATTTATTAAATTGATGCTAGTTTGGTAATAGGAATGGATAAAACAAAATATTTGACTTGTCTTATTTTACACTATGGTCCTTTAAAAAGGATCATTACTTTTTATAGAATATCAAACACTATTTTAAGCAATGATTAAGTTTAGTGCCAAAATTGTAACGCCTAAAAATATTCATGCAACGATAACTCAAAAACTACAATAACTCAAAAAAGGTATCAAGCTGAAATTTTTATAGCGTGCGTGTAAAAAGTTAAATTGAGTTAGTAAATGAGCAACAAAGGTCAATTGGGTCATGGGTCAATGATAATATTGTAACCGTTAGAGATAGAATAAAAGTTTAAACGTAAAAAATGTTAATGTATAAAGAAAAAAACAACTTTTGTTTGAAACACTTTTATGAAAAATATCACTGTATGCCTAGTATGTATTATATGGGAATATCAGCTAAGTGTGTGTGATATGTATATATATGTGGCCCTCTAAGAGTGGCTATCTTCTTTAACTTGAACCCAAATGATTGACAAAAAGAAAAAACTCTTACGATAACAGTCTAAATATATGCATATATAAATTTCAAATAAATTTTTTTACTGAATACAGTATCCATAGTTTGGATTCGATAATTTAAGGTAATATACCCAATTTAAGAGCCACATGGTGTTGATTGTAAGTTATTATAGTAAAAGGTTTTTGGCATTTTCATGGTACACCATCTATTCTAGGCACGTACCTAAACTATATAAACATTGACTCCTAATACACTTTAAATGTGTGGACTGTATCAAGTACGATACATATATGTGTGAGGAGGGTCAAACGCGATAGGCAATGTTGTACCTACACTAGTACAAGTAATACTTTCACCACAAGATATAAATGCAAAAATTACTATTTTTGAATATTTTAATAACTAAATAAGTTAAAAGGTCTGAAATGGGACAATGTGTGTTTAAGAATGATCCCTAATAAACCTGATGGACCACTTTAAGTATTTTTCTACATTCCATCTGAATATTATGAATGTAAAACTTAATCTGTCTGTTACTTTTCACGCCTTAACCATTGACTCATTTTTGATGAATCCGATTTTACAAAAGTCGAATTCTACATTAAAATCGCACAACGCAATGAAAATCTTTAAGTATCTTATGTGGACCCATAGTATGTTATAAATCTTTATTTAAGTATGTTATGTGGACCCATAGGCGAGTGTGAAATTACATGAATTACGTTGTGCAAGCACATATTTTCCTAATTTTCGAAAACTAGTAGAAATGGCGACCGGAAGGAGATGTGAAGCTGCTCTTTTGGTATGGTAATTGTACCCCTTTGGGAAGACGTTTTTCAAGCAAAATGTGTCAATTGCGTAATAGCACAACTCTTTTTACGCACGAAGCAAAACTTTTTTGCTTGCAAAACGTAGCTTCACACTCCGCTTAGGGATCCAAATAACAAACCAAAAAAATCGATTTTATGCGATTTTAGTTTTTTTTATAAGATTTTACTGGCGTGTTTAAGGATTAAAGATAGATGACGTACACAGAAAATCTTAAGATGTCATAATAAGCACGTATCGAAATCCCTCGATGATTTTAGCGATAATTTTCAAACTTCTCTCAGAGATGAAAAACAAGATTGGATAAATTAGTATTCAACTTTTGAAACACAAGATATTAGTGAAAGTTAAAAGTTTGTATACATGTGCATTATAAGTAATTATGTTATGATCAAAACAACCAATTAAACATAAATTAAATTTTAAAGTTAGGGGCATATATCATGTAATAACTTATTGATTTTATTATTCGATTATCTCTACCCTTATGTACATTTATATACAGAGCATTCAGTAAGTATTGGAATGGACTGGCTGATTTTCTCAAAACAGAAATCTAGAATAACATAAAAACTTGCCTGACAGCCTTTGGATTTTAGAAGCTTAAACTATAAAAGTTCTTGAAAATTTAACTTCCACAAAATTTGATGTACAGGTTTGTATCTACGTGCTTGGTCACATGGAGGTCATTTAAGGGATCAAGTTAGTATAGTTAAGATATTTTCTTACCTATTAATATTTTGTATTTCGGCAATATTTAAAAATAAAGTGGTTTTAAATAACAAAAAAAAACCGGGCTATATATGTAGGTGTTGACACGAATAAGAAAGGTAGTTCATATGAGATTATGGTGATTGACTTTTGTAAATGCACGATGCCATACAATATATGTTTGAAGGAATATCCACATAAAAGCAAATCAAACAAGCCATGGGATGTATCTTGGGCGAGCATTGAAGTCCACGCGAATAACTAACTTCCCAGTATAATTACAAGTTATAAAAAAAATTAAAAACTCGACTGACTCAACGACTCGACCGAATGTTGAATGAATTTTTTTTGGATCATATTGCCGTTAATACGCCCTGAAAATTTGTTACTGAAAAAGTGCCATTAACCAATATTTTAAAAATTACCCATATTTTAGAATCATATTTCTCCAATTTGATATTATTGTATAAAAAAAATTAATATTAAGATAATATAGTACCACGACCTTTTAAATAAAATTAATATTTTCTTTTAAATATCCCAATATAAACATTTTTGTTTCATTTTCCTCTACTAAATAAAATTATATTTTTAAAATATCGAGATATATACATGATTGAACAATTTATAACTTTTTTATCTCTTAAATTTTTTGTAGTCTTTATATAGGTACAAATGAAAAATGGCCAGTATTGCCAGTAGTACCCACTATTCAAACATTCAATGCCGTAATAAGAAATTTTATAGTAGCTATGTTATAAAACTTAATTAATTTATATTGAAAATTTATTACTTACAATTTTATTTTTCAATATTGTACGCTAAAAATGTAACAATATTTTATTTCCAATGAGTATTTTTCTCCAAAAAATATGATGGTATGAGTGGAAATAGGAAGATACAGATAACTGCGAGAGTATATATTTGGTGTAAATTGTGTTAAAGGTGCAAATAAATTTAGCCATATTATTTATATCATAGCCAAATTTAAAACTTCTTAAACAACTGGACACCATTTGACTACCTTGCGTGCTTATAAACTGAGCTTATTGCCATCTCAAAATCTAAAGTATTTGATATCTTTACGTACAAAATAGTATCAAAAACTTGAAAAAAACTAGATATTAAATAACAGTCCGAAATCCAAATTCCAACAGTGCCCGTGGACAGGTACAATATTTAAGACATTTTAAATACCTAAACCACGTGCTGAAGCTTGAAAATACTTTCATACCACCTGGGTTCCATGTTAGTTTATATGAACTGGCTAAATTGGTTTATGGATTACTCATACTTCATACCAGTCAAATGATATCTGAAAATCTCCAATTTTTGATATCGATAAGTATCAAAGAAGAAGTTAAAAAATCTAAAAGTTACAATATCCGAAATTCAAAATTCCAAGTTCGAGTTGTGTGTGATATATACAAAATGCGTACACACGTACGCATGTGCGATCCAGGGACGTTCCGAAAAGATATATGGTTCAAAACAACACCGAATGGCAATACTTCTTCTTAATCTGTCCATTGAAATAAAAACAACAGCTGTTCACTGAAATAAGGATAAACAACGTTGTCGGTTGTGGGATGAAGGCCACAAAGTAGCTCACATCATGGCGATTCATAATATTTTTATGTGTTTTGTGTCGAGCTCTAGTTTATAAGTTCTTTGGGTTTTTATTCTGTGGAAATAAATTAATTTCTTCGTATAAACTGTCATCAGGATAAAAGTCAAATGATATCTGAAAATCTCCAATTTTTGATATCGATAAGTATCAAAGAAGAAGTTAAAAAATCTAAAAGTTACAATATCCGAAATTCAAAATTCCAAGTTCGAGTTGTGTGTGATATATACAAAATGCGTACACACGTACGCATGTGCGATTGTGCGATCCAGGGACGTTCCGAAAAGATATATGGTTCAAAACAACACCGAATGGCAATACTTCTTCTTAATCTGTCCATTGAAATAAAAACAACAGCTGTTCACTGAAATAAGGATAAACAACGTTGTCGGAATTGTGGAATGAAGGCCACAAAGTAGCTCACATCATGGCGATTCATAATATTTTTATGTGTTTAATGTCGAGCTCTAGTTTATAAGTTCTTTGGGTTTTTATTCTGTGGAAATAAATTAATTTCTTCGTATAAACTGTCATCAGGATAAAAGTTAAATGATATCTGAAAATCTCCAATTTTTGATATCGATAAGTATCAAAGAAGAAGTTAAAAAATCTAAAAGTTACAATATCCGAAATTCAAAATTCCAAGTTCGAGTTGTGTGTGATATATACAAAATGCGTACACACGTACGAATGTGCGATTGTGCGATCCAGGGACGTTCCGAAAAGATATATGGTTCAAAACAACACCGAATGGCAATACTTCTTCTTAATCTGTCCATTGAAATAAAAACAACAGCTGTTCACTGAAATAAGGATAAACAACGTTGTCGGAATTGTGGGATGAAAGCCACAAAGTAGCTCACATCATGGCGATTCATAATATTTTTATGTGTTTAATGTCGAGCTCTAGTTTATAAGTTCTTTGGGTTTTTATTCTGTGGAAATAAATTAATTTCTTCGTATAAACTGTCATCAGGATAAAAGTAATGAATATTTCACGTTATGAGTGACCTTACAAATATACAAAGTTAAATTCAATTAAATTGATTCATGCATAGTCTTGCGACGATAGAGAGCGAGTTTAAAGAAGGTAGAGCAGAGAAGTGTGCGATTTGTAATAAAAAAAATTGTAATAAAAACAAAACCTTTTCCAAATTATTTTATAATATTAAAGTACAGATTAAAAAGCATTAAACATTAATGGTTAATATAAATTTTAGATTGTATTTTTAAATAAATAATTGTTAATGAAGTAGGTGAATAATAATTATTCGCGTCTATAAATTTGTGACTTTTTCCCGTGAATTTACTTGAAATGAAAAGTATCAGTGGAGAGTGAGAAATTACGGAGAGTGAAAAAGTACGAGAATAAGTAACCATTAACATAATTTGACGATTTTTTACCCCCCCTCCCACACGGTAGCATTCATTAGATTTCTCGAACCCCCTTCCCCTTCTTACGCAAGATTCAATCTTGTTTTGCCGAATAATAAAACGTTGTTAGAAAAGAATCAGTTATACTAAAACTCACAGTTTGACGTAACTTAAAGATTTTTATTCTTCAGCACAGAGACTATAGTTCGCGATGTACATACATTATTTTTAGCATAAATTTGAACTCATAAAATATTACGTACGAATAGGTTTATAGGTTTAACACCCCGCTCCACCCGCCCCCCCCCCCATAAGTACATGAACATATTCTTTAACCCTACCCACCTCCCAAATTACCAAATGCTTACGTAATTATTGAATGGCTTCATAAGGCAACATAATGTGATGAATAGCATACAATTTTGTCGTTTATGTTATATATCGTTCAAAATCGTACGTTTCTCTGTCCCACGCTATATGTTTTCAGTGAAAATTTTAACTAGATTGTTAGATAATCTTATTTCAATAAAGGATTGGCTATAAGGCATGTAAATCATAATCTGAACATTGAATTATAATAAGGTTGTATGCATTTTAAAGGATAAGTATATACGTACTTCAATATATTTCAAATAATGATGATAATATTTGAACACAAGAATTATTTTATGTCACGTATAAATCATTTTGTTTTAGTATACGTAATTGAAGTAAAATATATTGGTACAATTTATAGACTAGAAAACGTAATTCATAAAATTAAATTTTGAAAATAAATGAAAATTTTAAGTTTAAGTACCTGTGTTAGAAAATGTATGTAATTGGCAATATAATGAAATGAATTTTATTTTAAAACAAGTGAAAACAAACAATTCATTGATTTAATTGTTGAAATACCATGTATAGACAGTGTTGATTACTCTGTCGCAATACGCATACATACATGTCACACACATATAACTGATATACCCATATAATACTACAATTTGCGCATAATATGCGCTCTCACGGGTAAACAGTGATGTTTACGAAAAAATGTTTTAAACAAAAGAAGTTTATTTTTATGAGGAACATTTTTAACATTTAAAACTTTTGTTCTATCTCTGACGGTTTACAAGACCCAATTGACCTATGTTGCTCATTTACGAACTTGACCTCACGATTTACATCCTCAGCACGCTATAAAAATTTCAGCTTCATATCTCATTTCGTTTTTGAGTCATCGTGATGGCAGACGGGCAGACGACAGACGACAGAAAGACAGACATCCGGAAATGGACTAATTAGGTGATTTTATAAACACCTATACCAAAATTTTGTTCATAGTATCAATATTCTTAAGCGTTACAAACTTGTGACTAAACTTAGTATACCTTGGTATATTTCATGTACATGGTGTAAAAGAAAAAAATCAACTCAAATATTTTAATTACAGTTAAAATATTTCCAAAAATTTTAACCAAAAAATGATAGCTCTCAAAATATCCTTTTCATCTCATCTGATGTCCTTGACCATCACTTTGATATTGATTTAAAAAGAAGTATTATAAGTTTAAAGTGTTTATCTGTGATCGAACCTACTCGATTGAGAACATTTTATAGCTAAGTTTCCAAAAATCCCTTTACAAGGAATAAATCACATTTTTCAGGGTTTTTTTAAATTGTTACGTGGAGGTTGCTTACATGTTACGAAATTTTTATTATAAGTGCTTTATAATTCTTTCCAAATATAAAATAATATAAAATTAATAATATTTTTTATTTATTTCAACATTTATATTTATTTTATTACATATCATATCATATGTGAAAACGACCTTATACTTACTCTATCTACATATTATACATATCTACCTACATGGGTAAGTATACTTTACACACAGGTATGAAAGTAAATGTATACAAATGTATTTTATGTAAGGTTATAACAATATTTTTATAACGTTTTCTCTTTTAAAGTGGAGGATATCATCTGAAATTCGTTATATTACATACCTATCATTTTTTAGTGTAACTTTAAATGTGTGCACGATATCAGGTGGTCTTGTCATGTTAGCTTGTTATACATAAATACAATTTATTATAGATATTTTGTAATTTTAAATATATTTTATTTTTATAATATGTATACTACGTATATGTATGTATAAAGTGTAACAAATAAAAATTTTCTTTCAAGAATAATTGGATTAGTCGCCCTATTAGCTCAGTTGGTTAAGGCGTAACCAATTCCGTCCGCGGTATGCTTAGGGTAGCGGGTTCGATTCCCGTCGTCGCAACAAAATTAATTTAATTAATGGTTGTGATGGTGCATGGTATATGCATGAAGGAGGTGCACTCAGCCTCTGAAATTGAAGAGCTGATAAATGAAATTATCAGCGGAAAGGTGGTAAAACACATATATCGTATCACAATGGGCTCTATAGCCTAAATGTTTTATTCGTGGACAGCCAATATAATCTAACCTAACCATAATTGGATTAAAATTAAGTTGAATAAATTTTTATTTGCCAGTAGTACCCATAAATAATACAACCCTGTTTAATCCTTCAGGTCTCGCGCTATGAGCGTTTTGCAGACGCACGATTTAAAACAAAAATGGTATATGTGGTCGAAACTTTTTCTATCTTCATATAATTTTATATATATTTATATTTTTAAAATATATATTATAAAATATATATTTTAAAAATATATATTTTTTAAACTCCTTCAGAAATTGTAAGGCTTTCTTGCATCAGAGTAAAATTATTTTCGATTAATTTCGAAAATTTTCGACGCTGAAAATTCAAATAGACGAGTTATGAAACAAACAAAAACTCACGATCACCTGTTTTCGGGTCTATATAGAAAAATATGGATCCTAAGAAAAAATTGACAAGAACCAAAATTGTAAGAAATTTCAAATAACTTTGCTGAAAACCATTTTTCGTGTAAAATTGAAAATAAACGAGTTATTCAATAAACAAAAATGCAAACTATGTCAAAATAGTGTTTGAAAATGTGTAATACTTACTAATTGACGTCACAGCGCCATTCGTATAGCTTCGTGAGTTTCCGGATAGTTTTCGTCAATTTGAATTTGAATGATTTTCATTATTTTTTCCCTCAGTCAAATGGCTCAACAAAATTCGGGGGAAAAATTAGCCCTCCTATAAAGAAAATATGTGAAAAAGGTCTTTTCAAGAAATAATTTTACAAGAAATTTTCAATTGTATTATACTTGGAGCAAACGTTTTGTTCTAGGATTGCGTTCGTTAGGCATGAAATAATACCATTTTGTAGATTTTTAACACCTTGGGGTTAATAATCGTTGGGCATGTATTTTGCCATAATACATGGACGAAAAATTTTCTGTTTTTTACTTTGTACCAAAAATATTGTAAAACTGTAAAAAAAGCAAACTGATAGACATACCTTTTTGCTTTTACATAAAGTTTACGAATTATAAAGCCCGAATATCACCATTTAATGTCATAAAATATTTATAATAATATAAAATAAAAATATTCTTGAAATGGAAAACATTTGAGATCGTCATATGTGATGTAAATATAAAATAATAGTATATACATAAAATAAAACTTATTCTATATACACCAAGTGTTCTAAGCTGAAAATTACTTCCACAAAAGGTTTGTGGAAAAAATGAACCAAATACTTAAAGATTTCTATAGCTCAAAGATGCATTTTTTACTTTATATTGCACGGTTATTTTAAACACAACTCATTTTCATATAAAAGATACAATTTTTAATTATAAAATGAATCTTAATAAAATAACTATCAACTTTTGTTGTAAACTTTTTCTCGTAAACCTAATAAATTTTGCGCAAATTCTAGCAAGAATTTGTATATACTCAAATTAAAGTGTGTAAAATTTAGTATAAGGATAACGGAAACCTAAACTCGCATTTGAAACATATATTAGAACACTGTCCATTAATTTTTATTTTTACTTAAAACCCCCGAACTAAAAAAGGAGTGTTATAAGTTTGACCGCTATGTGTGTGTGTCTGTCTTTTAAATGAATGAAAAAGATGCATAATAAAATAGAACAACCTTCACGAAACGCCCTGTAGTAAATTTTCGTAGTTATATTGGATGCTACTTGCTTGCAGGTATCTACCTATTAATAAAATAATTATTTTATCTACCTAACTTTATACTTATCTATAGTTTTATTATCTAAACAATACGGTTTTCAGTTTATTATTCCAAAAATAATTTAAATTACTTTAAAAAAGCTTTAGAACAAAATAATTGTTTCATATTCAAATAAAATTATTATTTTTGTTATTAAAAATAATGATGTATCTGGAATATTAACGAGATGAAGTTATTTTTATATCGGTACCTATAAAAATAATTGTGCAATTCTAACTTTTAAATTTATTTAGAATGACGTACACAAACAGTTTAATAATTTATTAATCGTACAAGTAAACAAAAAAAAAAAGGTTCAATCATGGGTTTTAGACCCTTATTTAATGTTTTCAGAATTTTTATGACTTTTCGGTATTACAAAATGTACAACAAAAGTGAAAATTTTTTTGTATACGTTTGTTATCTTTATGGATCAAAGATATACAATTATTTTTGAATTTTGAAAATTTTTAACCAAGATTCATTTTTAGTTTTAGTTTCATGATTTTGTTGTAGACGCGTTAGAAGATATGTAATAAAGTCTTATAATTTCGTGTCATCAATGTGCTTAAAATATAGCTACAGATATAATACCGTAAACTAGAAAACTAAAACTTTTTCAACAGAAAAAACAACACTTATGCAATAATAATTAAATATGTACAATTAACTATTAACTAAGTGATTCTGATCTTTTGGTAACTTCTGATTACTGTTCATAGATGGTTTTTTAAATATTATTTTTACTACTTTTCTATACAAACGAATTTAATTTACAAATTATGAAATTTTAATTCCTAAGTTTAAGATTTTCACTTCCGTCCCCATAACTGACTCTCTTTTTTTATCGTAAAATAAATTGTCTTTTATCATCTCAGTTGATGGATACATTGTATATCAAAATCATCATCGAAACTGGAGTATCTAATATAAATTTTTAAGATTGGCTCATACCAAAACTATAAAAAGCTTTAGAAAAACTGTTTCAATAGTTTTAGTATCTTTATACTTTTATTTTAGGAAAAACACTTTTTAAAACTTAGAATATCATTTATCTTTTTTTGTTCTATAATAAGTGTCCTAAAATTTGAATAGCATACAAATTTTCTTTCGTAATAAAGACAACTCTCCTAAACATACCTATACCAAAGTCATAAAGATTACAGATAACTTAGAACGGAAGTATAAAATTTTCCATAAACATAATTACACAACAATCATAGTGATAGAAACGTGTAATAACAAAGTAGTGGTCTGTGAATGTTTTAACAGAGCTGCTAATCCTTTAGGGGCTGTTTATATTCTGTTAATCTTGCATCGTTTTCTTCTTTTATTTTAAAGTACTAATCTTACTGTAATGCGTTTATTTAAACATTTAAATCATTTTTTATTGCATTTCAAACATTAACTTCATTCGTAATTAAACATAAACTAATAAAAGTGTTTTTTAACAAGCGTTAAAAAAAATTTTATTTTCCATTGCTATCATTTTACGCAGAATGAAGCAAAGAAGTGTGCGATTATGAAAACGCTGTAAAAATCCAATCACATAAAACCACTTATTAAAGCATTTAAAAGAAATCATATTCTTTATCTGTCGTATGGTGATGTTTCGATCATACCTTATCGTAAAAATTTTTGTGAAAAAATTGTTCGTTAACATACGAAAAAGTAGCAACCTACCAACTCTTATTGAATTCTACTACCAGTTATCGATTAGATGGAGAGAAAAAAAAAACTGAAAATTAGTTTTACGAAATATTCAAGTTTCAATTTTTGCACTAAAATATATATGTTACCGTGAAATTTAATACCGTGTTTCAATATTGTAGTGATAAAAACGTGTTTCCAGTTCCGTATTTCCTACGTCAATCATCGTTATAGAGTCAGTATTGGCCAACAGCCACAGGGCCAGTCAAATTCTCGCATATCAGTCGTGACACGCTGTGAAAAGGTAATAAATAAAATATAACCAGATATCTGACATAATGATCATATAATTAATTAATGATGATCTATTTAGAAAATTATTTAATTAAATATCGAATGGTAAATAGATTTGTTGTATCGGATATTTTATAATTTTATAAAGATAATTTTTCGTAATATTAACATTACCTACATAATTATTATTATATCCCTATATATTAAAAATGTGAAAATTAGGATGTTTGTTTGTTTGTTTATTACGCTTTCACGTAAAAACTAGCGAATCGATTTGAATGAAACTGTACAACAATATAACTCATACATCAGAATAACACATGAGCTATAATTTATAAAGTAAATACTTATAATAGTAAATGTCAAACAATTCATGGCTTTCTTTTCTGATATACTCAATGAATGGTGACTATTTTATACTTATAAAAATTGAAAACTGTGCAAAAATTTTAGCTGCGAAAAACAATTTCTTCGAGTGTTATGGAAGAGGAATAAGTGAGATCAAGAGAGGTGGAGGCTATGAACAGGTGGCTTTGACTTATGAGTCCAGTGAAGCAGATGGGTATCAAGCTAGTCCTATAATATTATCTGCGTAATGATCATCATATAATGCGTACGATACGTGGTTTTTTAAAGTGGAGTGAATGAAGGTGGTAGTTTAAACATATGATATAAAGTAATTATTATACGGAAAAAGAGATATATGTTGGGGAGGGTGATTATTTTGAGAAAATGAATACAAACCATGCGATGATGATCAGCAATATTTTTAATTTAAACAGCAAATTTTTTCAGGTCTTTATAAAAATGATTTAGCTGTAGTTATATACGTATTTTTTGAACATTGTATTAAGCCGTTTAGTTCAGTTCCCATATTTGGAAAAAAAACTTTTAGTAGATAGAAAAATTTATTCTTATATGAATTGGCTCTACTTGTTGAAATCCGCTGTTTGGAAACAAACTTTTTTGAGATACACACTTCGTAATCATGAGGGATGAGTTAAAAATGTTATCAAAAACAAAACTTCAAAAAATTTAGACAAAAATTTGCCCCAGAGCGATCTTTTTTGGCGGGTTTTTTGAAAAATTTAATTGAAAAGTCGAACGTGGTTAAAAAAAATTAAGAACGCGACTGTGTCAAATAAAATCTTCAAGAAATTATGTAAACTTCTGGATTTGCTTGTTTTTTTAGATTTTATTTAGCGCTTTTGGGTTTTTGATTTTTTTAAATTATTAATTTTTTTAAATTATATCATACGTGTATTGGATGAATATAGTTTATCATTATTGACAAATCTATTCATATTGGTTCAATTTTTTACATCCTGCACCGATCTATAAATATAATAATTATATAATATAATAAATAAACGCGTATACATTTCCAATATTATTATAACATTGGAACATACTAATTTTCACTATATTGAAGTAATAATCCACTTTTACGGGATGATGTTTAACCCTCTATGAAATTGGATATAATCGATTATTATTACTCATCTAACAATATTATTAACCATCATCATAACAGTAATATTTAGATATACGGAGTGTGAAATAACCTAGTTTTTCACAAGATGAAAGTTAGATCTGTTCATTTGGCTAGAAAAATTTGTTTTAAGCACAAAAACAAAATGGTTGTTCCAACTTTAATTTTCATGTTTACGGAAATAGTGGTCAATGAGCGCTTAGTAAACCAGTTCTCGTATCAAATATATACTACGTTCATTGTTCGCGTATAAGAAACAGTAGCAGTCGGCAGAGAATTGAATCAATTTTAATTTAAAGTACCAAAAACACTAGAGGTTTTTTGTAGATTTTCTCTTACCTTTTAATGAACACTAACTCAACTTTATTAGTGAGCAGTTACTGATTAGTATTTAAATTTTGCCAATGAGTCAATTTCTTCGAATTTAAGGTAAATTTATTTATAACCACGTTTTTGAGTGTTTATCATAGAAAAGTTTTTACATCGAAAAACGCCTTAAAATATCAGAAAACTATTTGGGAAATCATTTTGCCATACGACAACTGCTATTTTTTTAAACTTTATTTATGTAACAAATAGGAGGGAATACTTATTTTTTGACTAGCTATAAAATCAACCAAGATGAAGTCCATAAAAGATTTCAACTTCTCAAGTAGTAGAGGATCCGACGTCAGAATTTCTTTGCCTCTTTCTAATATCTGTCTAATTAGTAGTTTAAAATGCTTATCATGAGTATGGCCAAATTTAACTTAGCTATTGTAATGGGTCCGATTTTTGAAATCGATATTTTCAACATGTTTTTACGTTTCATGGTAAGGGCGAGGCTTTAACATCAATTCGTGGTCATTTCTTTCAAACTGGTCAATATAATGTGGTCATTTCTTTCGTCATCGATATCGTGCGAACAAAAAGTGATATTGTATTCGTTAAGATGTCAACCGAAGCTTATTAATGGAAATATGACCCGAAAGGAATTGCATAACATTACGATAGGAGAAGAATCGAGCCGGTCGTGTTTATTTTTTTATATAACTATTTATTATGCTGGGAAGTGATTTCTGAGGACCTCAAAGCTTGCACCAGACCTCGTTCAAATTTTGTTCTTACTTGTTGGTACACCTGATATAAAGATGCGTGCGTGGTATCCTAATTTGTATAGGTGATTGAATATATATTACTACCTATAGGTTTTAAATTAAATTTTAATTTTAATACCTTAGTTATAAATTTGGTATAAATGAGGTAAATTAGATATTTGATAAATTATTATTACCAAATATATATATTTATTATAATATACAGGAAATTGATATTACCACACACTTTACCATGACAAATTTATGTAGGATGCATTTACTTCTCGATCGTCTGGTTACAGGAAAAAAGTAACCCGATTACTTAGGCAAAAAAGTGGTCAACCTCGGAATCTAACGCAATAAGCTGAATTTTTCATATATGAAAGTCTTATATGGTCACGTGAGCGCGTCCTTAGATATTCAAGGCCAAGTTCGCAAAAATTAGTTTTTTGCAAGTTTCTTTTCCCTTCTTCAATCATTTTTATATTTTTTATAAAAGTTTTAAGTGTTCTTAGTCATAATTTTGGAATTTTGGACCATCTATAGAAGCAATTATTCATCGTTTCGACAAGAAACAAAATTGATTAGTAGACTCCATGTTAAAATTGGTTTAAAAAAACAGATATATGCTTTGAGAAATTATACGTTAAAATTGCTAGTCTAATTTCAGAAAATACCGAAAATTTCGAAAACCGTCGTAGTTAAAGTGAGGTAAACATCTATGAAAAACACCTTTCCGTGTTTCGGGTCATCTTGTGCATTAGGAAAATAATTTTAAAATGTACAGCCTATAACCCTCCATCTATTCGTGAAAGAAAATTTTGTTAAAATCAAGTCGTTTAGCCATAATCTACCGTGTCGTATAGCGTATATATGGAGGTGTGTTTGTATAAAAATTACGAACTGTTTTAGACAGGAAATATATAACAACAACTATACAGAGCTGTATTTTAAACTTTTTTTTTATTAAAAACTGTGCATTTATAAAACTTCACAAAAGTTGAATTTTATAAATATATATTAAATTTATATTAGGATATCCGTCTACCGATCGGATTTCCCTTGCCAACCACCATCAAATCATTCAATAATATAATTTTAAATTAAATTGATGTACATTTTATAAATATAAATAATAAGCAATAAAAATATTGCAATTGGTTATAGTTACTGGAAGCAATCAATTCTGGCACCAATATTTTTATCATTATTTGGAAACTTAGACACAAAAAAACTATTTAAGCGATATTATATTTCTTATGTTTAAAGAAGAAATCTCATTAAAATTGGATAAACCATTTTGGAGGAATTTGATCGCAGGTAACGTTTCACGAGAATTTTATATATTAGATTAAAGCAATGTTTTTCAAAATATTTTTTCAGGAATATGAAAACTTTTTTCTGTTTGCCATAGAATGAAAAATATTATATCAGTAAAAAAGTTCTATTTAGTGAGTAAATTTGCGTGCCCTTAAAATGTCCTTTTTTAAATTCCGTGATTTATTAATACACACATTTCATTTTCACTCTGTATACAGATTATTAATATTCATAATTATCATAATATGTTCACATATGTGTACATACTTACTTATCTAAAATAAGCATATTAATTCATCAATCACTTTTATATTTGATAGATTTTTGTGTGTTTTTGAAAATAATATTGTGTTCATAAATTATAATTTTTACATCTATATGCAAACTAAAACAATTTTCAAAAATCAAAAATTATATAAAATGAAAATAGATACAAGTGAAAACAAACAATTGACTGAGTTAATTATTGAAATACCATGTATAGACAGTGTTGTTGATGAAGCAATCGTTTGTTTTTTGACGTCACGTTAATAAATAAAGATATCCACTTTTAAATAGCTACACACACACTGATATTCCCATATTAATGCATACGATAAAATTAGTAAGCGTCCTCGTGGGTAAACAGTGAAGTTTACAAAAAAATTTTTCAAACAAAAGTTGTTTATTTTTTAATAAAGAACATTTTTTACATTTAAACTTTTGTTCTATCTCTAACGGTGTACAAGATGGGTCCTACGGACCCAAGACCCAATTGACCCATATTGCTCATTTACGAACTTGACCTCAGTTTTTAGGTCCTGAGTACGCTATAAAAATTTCATCTTGATATCTCTTTTCGTTTTTGAGTTATCGTGTCCACAGACGGACGGACGGACGGACAACCGGAAATGGACTAATTAGGTGATTCTATGAACACCTATACCAAAATTTTTTTCGTAGCATGAATATTTTTAGGCGTTACAAACTTTGGACTAAACTTAATATACTATATATATTTCATATATACATGGTATAAAAATGTCTATGTATAATACATGGTAAAGTGAGTTTATTTGTTTGTTTGATACGCTTTCACGGAAAAACTACTTAATGGATTTTAATGAAACTTTACAATAATATAACTCATACATCAGAATAAAACATGAACTAATCTATAAATATATAAAAAATAATTAAATTTTTTTGACATTTATGAACCATAAATGAACATTATTATAGAAAAACATTCTTCTATTTTTTTTATTAAACGCCATTCCGTCATGTTGAACTCTTCTTAGTATTTCCAAATCGAATGCTATTGAAAAAATTGATGAGGAAAAAATAATTTTTATTGCACTCAAAAACTTTTGCCTAAGATATTCTTCAGAAAACGCATTCTTTAAGATTTTTTTTACTTTCGTCATCGATTCAATCGCTCACTATGACGTATAATTTACCTTGTATATGGAAGTTATATGGAAAATGCTGCCGATAATACAAATATTTTAAATAAGTATTAACATTTAAACAAAAAGAAATCATTTATTTGTTAATTGATGAAATAATTTATTATATTTATCATAATTTTTTAATTATTTATCATGCTAATTAAGTGGCTTTTTATATCTCTACAGTCCGTCAATCGTAAAGTCAGGAATAGAAAAATGAATATGATATAGTTCGATGTTTGAAAATTTGTGGGTTACTGTGGCTTACCAATTTCCTTTCACAACAACCTGATGTCACAACAACCTGATCGAAATACGTTAATTGAAATATTGGATTGTATGTCTTATGGTTAAGGTAAATATTTCTATTTTATTAATCAATAACTTAAATTAAAATTTAATTTCAAATCTTCCCCAAATACAAAGAACAAAATTGTTATATAAACATATTTCGACTAAAGTCTTATCATGGGCAGTACAAGTTCGGTAATCGCTATAATTCTTTGAGAGGTATATTATCCTAGTTTGGTGACACTTTTTCGTAGAAGAAACTCAAACGTTCCAAAGTTTATTTTAAAAAATAACTGCTTTGTTTTCTCGTTACCAGAATAACTGGTGTCAGAACTTTTCAATTACAAATTAAAAATTCTATTAAAATAAAATATAAAACAGATAATACAAAAGCCTTGTTAGTATTTAGCTCATTCTAATTGGAAATTAAAATTTTGTAGTAATTATAAAGTAATAATCAAGTTTTATCAACAATTTTAATTTTCGTTTCTTTTTATTTTTATTTTTATAAATAAATTATTTAGTTTGTTAAATAATTTTAATTAAATTCTGTACAACATGTGTATTATAGTATATATAGAGTTATTAATAAACCCTTTAAAATTATTCACCATACAACTAGATATATAAATACTCTCCCCTCCACTATTCCCACTCCATTATTGTACATAGTATAACACACATTCGTGTTCTCTTTCTCTACACTTTACACGTTTACTTTGGCTAGTTCGTAAGTAGTTTGTTATAAATTCTTCAGTTCCTAATGTTATGTAACAACTCTCTGTGTTATGTAACAACCATAGTAAATTTATACTTTTTCTTCAATTAGTTTTAATATTTTAGTAGTCATTTAGCAAGAAATTACCATAATCATAATTTCTTTTTAATTAAGGTGAAATTAAATTAAAACAATTTAAAGGTCTACACTTTATACTGAGTAATGACTTCCAAAATTTTCAAGATAATATCTAGTATTCCTTTACGAAGAAAATTGTAGACGTATATTTCGCTCAAAAATGGTTTGAGATTCTAATTCTACCACCAGTAATATTAAGTACCATCAAGCAATAATTCTGATCTACTTCAAACAACGTCCATTATTTTTAAATATGAAGGGTAGAAGTAAGAAAAACTAGTTCATATGGCCATTTAACTCAAAAAGTGTCCACTGAAAATAGTATTTCAGTTACTGACCATAGAGTGAAAAAAGCTGTTAATCATAGAGTAAAAAAATGTAATCGTCAGTAATAACAATACAAAACTAAAACTTCTTGATAAATAGCCTTGACTTGGTCACGAATTTTAAGAGAGTCAGAAATATGATTTTTACATACCATTTATACCATGTATATGATATATATCAAGGTATATTGAGTTTAGTCCCAAGTTCCTAACGCTTAACAAATTAACAAACTATTATAACTATTTAGTTTATAAATTTATTTAGCTAACCAATCTAAAACAGATTTTATGTGTAATACAGATTTAGAAAAGTTAATAAAATTGTATATAAGTATTTATTTAACGTTTACACTTAATTTTGTTCAGGTTGTAAGCCACTTCGTTCCCAACGGGGGTCCCACTATTGTTATTTTAATGAGTCTTCTAACGTAGCTCCATGTTTACAGATAAATTTGTATACATTCACATGACCAAGATCGAATGTAATTATATAATGGGGAATTCACTAAACTGGGCAGGAAATAAATAATAAAAAAATAGAAATAGTTATTTTTCTAATTCGTCTTTATTTAATAAAAAAAAATTGATTACTCGTTACGGCTTCTAATATGTAAAATAAATGTACGTATTTGCATCGGATTCAAAACTATTTCATATCGACTGTTATTACCTAAACATTTGTAAAAATTATCCAGATTATTATTTTGAATGTTTATTTCTTTTTGCGATGCATCTTTTGAAAAGGAAGACTTCCATTGCAATCGTACATTATCTTCAATCCATTGATTCGCACCTAAAGTAGTCTCCTTGATTTCAGTAATTTTAAAATATGTTAGTAGATTCTAAAAAAAACATAAATTTAGTTACATTGGTTTAGTTAATAATTATGAAAAGATGTAAGTTTAAAAGACTTACTTCAATATTTATACAAGTTTGTTGTGACAAAATTGGGTCTTCATTTATTTCCAAGATATGTTCCAATCTGAGTAACAGACTTTTATCTTTCCATGGTTCTAGTGTTAATATTTGTATATTATCCGGTAAAGGATGTTGAATTAGTCCTTCATATTCATAATTTTCACGTAACTGTACAGAAATAACATATGGACAGTTTAATTATTCAAATTTAAAACGACAATAAATTCGTAAACGCTTGGAGAAATTATCGAATTTACGAAAACGATAACGATAGGAAGTTATTGTAATGGATCTGATTTTAGAAATCGAAATCTTCAATATATCTAAACACTTGGTGGTCAATACTAGAAATTAACCCCAATTCATAGCAGAAGTGTGTATCGACCTCGTCGAAGTGCCTATCCAAGTGTATTAACGGCAATATGATCCGAAAAGAAGAAGAAAGAAGAAGTTTCGAATCGGTCAAGTTTTTATCGAGTTTGCTTGGTTACATTTTATGTATTTCAAAAATTCTGTACAAAAAGCGGTTTGATCGGTCACAAGTCCATCAAAATCAAAGTAGAATATAATGAAGTCTTGGAAGAAATTAATTGGTCCAAAATATGTTATTAAATAATGAGATATACCTTTTTTAAAATATCTTCAATATTGGATTCTGGAGAGTAAGAAGCTCTTGTCGGCCCCGCTACAAGAAGTAATGGTGAAAGTATATTTTGTGCAGCTATTTTCCGCTCCTCAGCTACTAAAGTCGGTGCTGAAAAATTTGTACTATGAACTAAGCTCCTTAAAACTTTTCAAAGTAGTTCTTACATGTTTTGGAATTAATACCACTCAAAATATAATGAGTACCTCGTACAACTAAACCATTTTGTCCAACACCGGCTTCATTTAAAGCTTCTCCAACACCAAAAGCATCATCATGTAATAAGCGTCGATGTATCATTAATTCAACTTCACCATCG
Source organism: Chrysoperla carnea (assembly GCF_905475395.1). Lineage (NCBI taxonomy): Eukaryota > Metazoa > Arthropoda > Insecta > Neuroptera > Chrysopidae > Chrysoperla > Chrysoperla carnea. Next base: position 18,681,431 of record NC_058339.1, read on the forward strand.
ACTAAACTGGAGCCTCCTTGTGCACGGTCAGTAAATACTGTAACACGACTATTATTTTGATTTTCAGTTAAAACAATTCTGGATGTTACTGGATAATAATTTCCAGCAACCGGCTCTTTTAAATCTAAATCCCATGTTTCACGGTGATTACGATCACGTCGAATTAGTTCACGCCCATTTGAGTCTGTATAAAACACACCATGAGTTTTTAAATCAGTTTTGTATTTTGTTATAACTTCTTTTCCTATTCCATCTCTGAAAAAAATATTTTTTACATAAAACAATATTAAAAGTATTAAGATCAGAGCTGATGACCTCAAACTTCGAAATCAAAATGAAAATACCACCGTAGTGTTTTGTAAAAGTTTCTACCGAAAATTGATCTAAAATAATGAACTAAAGGTAATCTTACTCTATGGGAATTGGTCCAACAATCCAATTAACTTCCACTAATTTTCGATTATCATAAATGCTTACGACAGAACTGAGCCAAGAAGTTATATTTTGATGAATTTCTTTTACAAGCGGTCCTTCATATATAATAGCCGACGTCGGTTCTAAAGGAATTGCAGAAGACGCTGGTCGGAAAATATATGCACCAGATGAACGACTTTCATCATTATGATTATCACCTAAAAATCCTTGATAGTAAGCATATTCTTGAGTTATGTTAAGTGGTTCGTTTTTAGAGCTAAAAGTTATTTTTTTCCCATTATTTTCCGAAATAATTCTAACATATTGATTTTCAACAATTGATGTTTCTTTTTCAATTCTTTTGCTCATGAACGATGTATTTTTTTCTTTATCTGAAGGAATCACAAAATATACTTTATATCCAAGAGGGGTAATATCTGATGCGAGAAACACCAAATCATATTTGGCGTTACTAGTACGACCAGGAATATTTAATACACCTTCTGATAGGGGAATAATCTGATTTGGTACAAGATCACCATCTAAATTTAAAACATCGTAATTTCTTTCGTTAACAGGAATACGAATATATTTGTCAATATTGTGGCTGCTTGGATTGTAAATTATCACCCAAAACGGTTGAGAATTGTCAGTGTGATTACATTGACTAATATTAAATGCACAATCTATAGTAAGAACGTCACTAGCAATGGAATCAAATGGTGGCAGTTTACTGAAATAAAAAATAATTTATTAAAAGAAAATATTTTTGGAATTTATGGTGCTTATATTTTATTTGGATGGAAAATTATTCACCTCGTTCTTGATCTCAAATCATTATCGAAATCATGGATAGCTTCAGATAAAATTCGTTCATAATCAGAAGTAACATGTTGTTTTTCTGTACCAGTGATTGCATCATGATGTTGCCAAACACCCATTGCCTCCCGAAGTCTTACTAAAGCTTCATGTTCTTCTGTATATCCTATTTGTTTGGCCACCTGTTTCAAATTTAAATCCACATTTCTGTATAAATAACACATTCAAATCTATGAAAAATAAGGAGATTTTATTACCTGAAGAATATTATTTCCTCGACGTTCAAAATATTTGGTTGTTGGGCGTGAAGTGTAAAAACCAGTCCAATAGGAGTGGGGATCCGATCCATATGGGAAGAAATCGTCGGTTTTTGTAGGCCATGTTTCATTTGTTTCATGAAGTGCTTTAACGTAACACGAAGGAGTAGAATAGAATATATTCACGTCAGTGAGACCTTCATCTTGTAATTTATTTATATAGCTAAAAAAAGTAAAATTTTCATATACGAGTGTTTCAGATAAGCACACATAGAAAAAAACCAAAAGTCTTTAATTTCGTCTGATTTAATTGAATCTGATTTATCAATATCTAATCTTATCAACATATGATTAGCAGTTTTGGCTTTTACAGTAATATAAAAAATTCTTTTAGAGTAATTATTGTGTAAAATGTTGCTTACAATATTAATTTATCCATATTTTTATACCACTTATGGGCATCTTGATAAGTAAAATCTGAGCCCATGGTAATTAGAACATTGTTTGTTTTGTAGCCTGACGCTTGTTGCTTACAGGTGTCGATGAAACTTCGAATCTAATAACAGACACCAAAATAATATTAACTTTTTTTACAATCGATCAAGTCTAATGGTTTAACAATAGTAACTACAACGGAATATGCTGGGACAAAGGGTAATAACCAAGAGGCTTAATTGTTTAAATATTCTGAATAATTTTTGCTATCAATGTTAATAAAATGGCAAATTGAAAGTTACCCTGTCATCCACGTTATATTCTGGACTTTTTTTATCGTCAATAATCGGCTCATCACCACATAAAATATCAAAACAAAATCCACCTGGTGCAAAATAAGTGTTATACAAAGCACCTGTAAACAAATCCGAAGATTCACCTAAAAATGAAACGTATTTTATTTATGTGTTCAACGAACTAACTTCACAATAATATTTACCTAAATTTGGACTTCCACGCCAAATCATTTCCATTGATTTTTCGTTTAACCGTTTTTGTTTATCTTGAAAATCTAAACGTCCAAAAAATAATCCATCATAACCCAATAGAGAAAAAATTGATGCCATTTCACGGCTATGACCAAATGGATCAATTTGCCATCCAATTTTCGGTCGCGCACATTCACCAAATGTATCATTTAATTGTCTATGTTAAGAAAATAATGTAGCATTAAAATGTAAAATGACCTGAAAAAATTTTCGGAAAAATGCTTCTGGGCGACCGCAAACTTTATTTACCTCAATCCCCAGGTGAATTGATCAATTATCGATTGATAATGAGTTACGGCTTCATCATTCATACTCCATGCCCCATTAATAATTTCCAATTGTCCATTATTTATGAGATGTTTCACTTGGCTACGCACTTCTTCATTTTGCTCTTTCCACCATTTCATCAGGAACGATGTTTCTACGTAAATAAACCTGAAATAATTGAGCGGAAAGTTGACCAGTACACGTTATGTCAAGTGACAAAATCTATTTTACATTAGAAAAAAAATCTACTATAGTTTCAGTCTCAAGTCTGAGTAAAAAGTTATGCTATGCTGATATAGGTCGAGTTATGCTATGCTGACAAGAGAGATTTTAGTGCGGATACATAAATATCTGAACTAAAATCGATAATATGCGACTGACGTCCTGTGTTTTAATCGCTAAATAGATTTTATATAAAATTCATTTTGCATGTAGAGATGGATAACAATTTTTGAGAGCTTAGGCTATAAGATTTAATTTAATTTTAAGTTCATGATGGTAAATCTAGTTTTACAAGTTGACCAACTTACCTTCTATTTTCATCTTGGATTAATTCTTTAATAACGGAATCAAGAATGAATTGTACTGCGGCTTGTTGAATGTTTGGTTTGCCTTAAATTAAATAGAAAATTATTAATCATATCTTCAGAAATGGATTGTTTGATTCGTTTAATTATCTGCCATAATTATCTTTGGATCAGAGAAAGATGAATTTTATCAGAATTTTATAGAATTATATTAAAAATACTTACTTCCATAATAATATTGATCCACAGTTTTTAACCATCCAACATCGTCATGTGAATGAGGTAATAAATGGATATTTAGTTTATCCTTTTTCGCAACCGGGCATGCCTAAAATAAATTCAGATTGTATTTACTAATGACTATTTTTCTCTAAAGAGGTAGATTCTAGCAAACTGCTTCTTTCTTTAATTTTCTACTGATATGTGAAATTATCTAGAAGGAGGATTGTCAGACGTAGCACCACTATCAGTGTAACATATTTTGGTGATTTTATTTTTTATTGTTTTTCAAAGTTTTCGATTTTAGTTTCAAATCTGTATTTATCAATTATTTAAGAATATTTTTACAGATAATGCAGCCCATTCAGTAATTCCCACAGATAGGTGCTTTCAAATTTATTAAAATTAATTTAATATTTGTTAATTTTATTATTAATTGATAGAAGTAAGTTAAATATAAACCAGATTTGATGCCATTTGTGGTTTCCTGAAAGATGTACCACTATCTACTGCACGCGCTAGTAAGAGTTACGTGGAAACTGAGAGGTTTACTAAAAACATTTATCATTTTCTACGTTTTTTGATCCATAGATCCATACGATTTTGATTGATTTAAAATCAACCATTTGGGCGAAAAATCACCAAAAGAATTTTGACAGATTGTTATACTTCTCGAGTAACCATTTTTTTTGAAATGAAGGTAAGCAGAATACATATAGAATAAATGGTAATTTCATCAAAGTAGTAAAATAAGTAGAATACATAACCAGGTTCTTCTTTATTAAATTCTAATGTTTGTGCTTATAAGAATTAACACGCAACGAAAAAAAATTTATTTTCTAAATTTTGGTGTGTAAAATTTAGGAAAAAGTCCTTCTGGATACTTTTGAAAAAGTATGCAGAGATAACATATACAAATTTTTGGGTTGATCGGATAAAGGGTGATTTTTCAACCTCCAAATAAGAAGTGATCTAATCCAAGAACATCAAAAATTAATTCTATGGCTCAAAAAACGTAAGATATTAGATTATTATTAAAACATATACCTGATAGCCGCATTTTTCATTTTGGAATGTTGATTTATGTGGTTTCGCTAATACATTCGTACTAAAGACTACGAAAAATATCAACTGCAATAGTATCATGATCAAAATATTGTTACACTATGATTATGAATGATAAAAGATTATTTGTAAACATATTTATATGAAGAAAAATATTGATATCTAAAGTTTTTTGATTAAATATAATAGTTTTAGTTAAGATAACAATAATATCTATAGTTAAGATATCAATAAAATTGAAGTGATTGAGGGAATTACCTGGCGATTGTGAAATAATTTTGATTTTATCAACTTGGATACTGCTTGAACTTCTTAAGTAAGTGGTCTTCATATACAAAGTAAAATTTATCACATCAAGTTTAATAGTGAAACGCATTTATTGATTTTACTTAAAATTACCTACATAAAAAGTGACATAAATTGTTATTCCACATTCGAACGACGGGCCTTTTTCTTTTAGTCAGTAGTGGTAGTATCCCACTGAAGGCTCCAACAGTAGTCTGCAAACATGGCTGGCTCCCATCTAACCTGGTAATGCTTCTCGTATTCTTCAATTTCTTGATGAAATCTTTCACCGTGTTCGTCACTTACTGAACCCATGTTATCACGAAAGAAACTTAAATGAGGGAGTAAAAAATGAATTTTCAACTACATATTGCATCCTAGTTTCTGATACACATCACTCGGGATACCAGTGATTTTTTTTAATGTTGCATAGTGTAATAGAGGTCTCGGACTATACTGAAGACTCCATACATAAATTCTGTATGTATAACAACAGTTCTCTTGATATTGAAGCTTTTATGTTATATGTATATATCGTTAGAATTAGTTATAGTTATTCGGCGCTAGCTAGCTTCAACGATGTTCACGAAGCAAATTATAGTGTGAATAATTCATTAATGTTATTACACTATACAATGTACATTGCCGCCAGTCAGGCAACATTAGTCACCGAATGTGCATCTATATCGAATCCATTCAAGCAAACCGACTGTAATTATTCTCAACTGACCCGAATCAACTAACTCTACAACATCTAATTCTAACATACTAACTCTTACTACATTAGGTTTGTAATAAAATAATAATAATTTTATAATATAAATATAATACATATTTATTTATAATAATTTATTATTATAATTATTATTTTTCAACATAAATTTTCACGAAATATTAGAACAACAAATTAAATGAATTGTTTTAATACATAATGGAATGCATTTCCCAGACAAAATAATTAACCGTTTTTTAATTTTTGAACTTCAATGTGCACGAAATATTATAACAACCTTCTAAATAAGTTAACACATTACAGAGAATGTATTTCCTAGGCAAAATAATTTCCTGTTCTCTTTTTGAAGAAAAATTTTCGTGAATTATAATAACAACCAATTGATATGTTTAAATAGTTCGTACTGAATGAAATTTCTGGATAAAACAATTCTCCGTTTTATTAATTTTGAATCTAAATGTTCAGAAATTATTATATTAATAAATTTCTGGACAAAATAATAACGTTTATTATTACGCCAATAAAGGAGACAGGGTGTCGTATATACCGGGTCTATTTTTAAAGTTGACATATCCTTGAAACTCGAAAAATATTTATTTTTTATATTTATCGATAAAAAAGCTTCAAGTAAACAATATTGGGTGTACATTGACCTAGGCTTTCAAGCTCAATGAAAAGCTCACTCTACTTCATAACTGGTAATAGATAGATGAACACTTCAAATTAGAAAGTTATTAACTTCTTTATCCGAAAACCGTATAGTTTAGGCAAAAACGGGCTGAAAAGTTTCATCCAAAATTATTATTTCGTATGATTGTTTTTGCGGAATCTAGACTTTCTTTGAAAAATATTTTAAAATAGATCCAATAAAAGTGGTTTGTTTTTCCATAAAGACTATTTTTGTTCAGACTGAATAAAGAAACACGCAAAATGCTGGAGTTTTGTTTCCAATTTCTGTCTAATCTATTTGGCTTAAAACTGTTTCAAACAAAAAATAGTTTTGTTTTTATAAAGAACAACTTCCTTATTTCATTAAAGTGTTCGTTTAATGTTTCTCAGTTATGGGTCAGAGTGAGTTTTTAATTGAGCCCGAAAATTGAAACTAACATTTTTCCTTTGAAGCATTTTTCTCGATTAAACTAATTTTTCGAGTTTCACAAAGATGGTGTCTTTAATGGCGGTAATACATACATGTACTTCTGGACTAACTATTTTATGTACACAGATGAATGGCCGGAAATTAGCTAAGGTAAACCTATATAATCGTATATGCATGGAAATTGTCTTAAAGGTAAAACCACATACTTGATAAATTTAAACTATTGGTATACAACAAGATTTAAATGCAGTATGGTCATAGTGCAATAGTTTATATACCCCAAAATTTCATTACCGTGAACATAATTAACATGGGAGCGGTGATATAACTTCAATAATGGAATTTGGGAATTTATTTGTGTATGAAAACAATTTTGTCTCTTTATTATACTTGAGATAGTCTGCTATGAATATATCATGCCTCAAATATATAAGATGTCGTAAATAAGCTAGCGAATGCAAATTTTAATGAACTATAAAAACTAGAAAGTTGATCATTTTAACAATCTAAATAAAATTGAATCTTTTTAGAATTTTTTTTTTTTTTGTGGAACTTTGCGCTTTTTGGAACTTTATGTGTGTAAATAATTAGTTACATTTAAACGTCATTTAGGTAGTATGATGCTTAGATCATCTATTACTAGATAGGCCTATCGTGTACCAAGTATGTATATTTTTGCTTCACTCGATATTTGGATCGATTTTGGTCCGTATCTCAAAAATTATTCGACCTGTCTACAAGTGAACCCGATTTTTGTACTTTTTGGGTCAAAATTACCTTATATACTGAGTTTTATCAAAATTGGAGATTAAAAAAAAATTTAGATTTTTTGCAAATTTACCCCTTCGAAAAAATCGAGAAAACGGCCAAAAATTTTTTTTTTGGAATTTGATGAAACTTGATGGATAGGGTAATTTTGGTCCAAAAAGTGTATAAATCCGGTTAATTTAATGATTGGATGCAGAGTTTCTGAGATATTGTTCGGTGGCTTGCACTAATTAATAATGCCGCCAGCTGGGAAGAATTTGAAGAGGCTGTAGCTACAATTACTGCAGACTTTGCGAGAGGCAGTCCAGGCCATGTGGCTGAAAGACCACGACCACCACATCATGCGCAGCAATTCCAAAATAGACCTCGGCCTACTAGGAATCGCCCTGGTCGCGCGCAATATAACCCTGCGGACGCGGCGAAGATCCAGAAAATGTACCGCATAAATAAAAAAAAAGCCATGAACAGCATACTGAGTGAACCAGGTAGCTCACCATTCTGTCAGGTCGACACGGAAACGGTCCATGAACATTTCCGTGGAATATTTGCTTATAAGGATCAGGAACGATCACCAACCCCTGAGGAAATCCGGCAAATATTCGGGCCTGATCAAAATGATGGCGGAGATGGAGACGAACGCTTCACGTTCCTACTGGAATCCATCTCAAAAGAATCAGTATGTGCGCGATTGGCCAAAACTTCTAACACCGCACCGGGTAAAGATGGTATAAGGTATTCGTGCCTTAAACGATCCGACCCCGGTTGCATCGTACTTTCTGCGATCTTCGACCGTTGTTTCCGTGAGGAAAAAACGCCACTGGCTTGGTCTGACTCCCGCACTGTTCTGCTATACAAGAAGGGTAACCGTGATGAGTTGTCGAACTGGAGGCCTCTTACTTTGGGAGGGACAATCGCTAAATTATATGCCGGCGTATTAGCCGACCGCATCACCTGCTGGGCGAAGCTCTCCAACAATATCTCTCCAATGCAGAAAGGATTTCTGGAGTATGAGGGATGCTATGAGCATAACTTCATAGTCCAAAGTGCATTGGATGATGTGCGTCGAGATCGCAGACAGATCGCATTGGCGTGGCTTGACCTAGCCAATGCTTTCGGCTCTGTTCCACACGATCATATTCGGCGGGTATTGGAAGAGATGCGGCTGCCCAACAAGATGAAGAGTGTGATAGCTGAGCTTTACTCAAACTCAACAACCACCATCCGCACTAAAGACGGGGAAACCCGCCCAATTCCTATTCGTGCGGGAGTAAAGCAAGGCTGTCCACTCAGTCCTATCATTTTTAATTTAGCGATTGAGCCACTCATAAGGGTGGCCTCTAGATTGGCAACTGAGCATGGTTACAAACTTCATGACCACCACTTTTCAATACTTGCATACGCTGATGACATAGTTCTGCTCGGTAAAGATGCTGCATCCCTAAGAATTCTTTTGGATGCTGTAGGATCAACCGCTGAATGGATGGGCTTAAAGTTTCAACCACCGAAATGTGCCTCACTGCATGTAGACTGTAGACGACGTCGGGAAGTCTATCCCACAGAGTTTACTATTCAAGGAGGAGGACTGACGGTCCTAAAAGAGGGAGAAGAGTACCAACACCTAGGTGTACCCACGGGCTTCCGTGTTGCTCAGACCCCCTTTGATGCCATTCGGGCCATCAAAGTGGACGTTCAAAAGGTACACGAGTCTCTTCTCGCCCCCTGGCAAAAACTGGAAGCCACAAATATGTTCATCCTTTCTCGACTAGACTTTATACTGCGAGGCGGCAATGTCGCCAAAGGACCACTGACGGACGCAGACAAAACCATCAAAAGGCTAGCCAAGAAATGGATGAACCTACCACAACGTGGCTCTCCTGAGCTTCTATATATACCATCATACCAGGGTGGCGCAAATCTTTTACCGTTGGCCGATTCCGCGGATGTAAGCACTGTCGTACACGCATTTAGACTGCTGACCTGCAAAGACACCATTGTCAGGGAAACGGCGTGGTCGTGTTTGAAGCGAGCGGTGAGGCAACGTATCCGTGGCGATCCAACAGAGGATATGATAGCCGAATATCTGTCTGGCTCACTAGAGGGTCAATTGGCACGTGACCGCGGAGACATTTCTAGTCTGTGGACACAGGCTAGAAATGCATGTCGCCGTCTTAACAGCAAAATCGGAGTGGGTTTCCATTGGTGCGCCGAGAAACGTGATCTGTCTGTCACCATCAAACGACCTGGGCAAACACCTGAGCGTATCATTGTCCCAGAGACGGCGCGATCCATGATAGTCCGTATGCTTCGCTCAGCACTTCGGGCATACTACCTTTCTAAATTACTAGGAAAACCAGATCAGGGAAAGGCGTACTCATGTACTAATCTAAGGGAAGCGAGCAACCACTTCCTGCTGAATGGGCGGTACACTCGATTCTGCGATTATCGCTTTATCCACCGAGCTCGACTCGGCGTCGTTCCATTAAATGGAACACGGCGATTCGGGAACGGGGATAAACGATGCCGACGTTGTGGCTATGTCAATGAGACATTGCCACACGTACTGAATCATTGTACCATCCATTCAGCGGCGTGGCAACGGCGGCATAACGCCGTTCAAGACCGTCTTGCTCGCGGATCGCGTCTACCCCCGGGTGCTGTCTTAAATATCAACAGACAAGTACCCGGTGTACAGAGTACTCTTCGTCCTGATCTGGTGGTTCTGGATGAATCTAGCAAGGAAGTAAAGATCATCGACATTTGCATTCCATTTGAGGGTGCTCCGGATGCCCTAGAGGTTGCTCGGCAGCAAAAGCTCGAAAAATATAACCAACTTGCTGCTGAGTTAACCACGAAAGGCTACAGAGTCTCATTGGATGCATTTGTCGTTGGTTCGCTCGGGGCCTGGCTAGCTAATAACTACAGGATTGCGAAGTCTTTGGGAATAGCACCCAAATATACGCAGACCATGGCTCGGTTGATGGTGTCGGACACGATCCGCTGGTCGCGCGACATCTATATCGAACACCTAACCAGACAGAGGCAGTACCATGATCAGCCCCCGTGACCAAGCACAAAGGTACTGGATGGCCCGAACATCTGAGCCATTCCCCCCCCCCCCATCATCAGTGCAAGTTAAGTGATGTGCATCTGTGATAAAATATGTTAATTTTTTTTGTGATATTTTAAAACTGTGATATTGACACTTGCTATTTTGTTTGTGATTCCCTCTTTTTTTTTTAATGTGTAAAATTCAGTGCTCTTTTTTTTAAATGTGTAGTCCTTTTATTTATTATATAAGTTTTAATTTATAACTATTTTTTTCAAATGTATTTTACTATATATTTTTAAATTTTTTACTACACTTGTTCGACTATTTCCTATCTATTGTACAAATTTTATCTATGTATCTTTTAAAGATTATTCAAATAAAATATTTGGATCGAATTTACCCCGTATCTCAAAAACTATTCGACCACTCAACAAATGCACCCGATTTTTGTACTTTTTGATTCAAAATTACCATATATACTAAGTTTTATCGAAATTGGAGGTTAAAAAAAATTTTCGATTTTTTGCAAATTTTTTAAGGGTTACCCCTTAGTACTCCTTTAGTACCCCTTTGAAAAAATCGAGAAAAACGAAAAAAAAATTTTGTTTTGGAAATTGACGAAACTTGGTGGATGGGGTAATTTTGATCCAAAAAGTATAAAAATCCGGTTAATTTAACAGTTGGATGCAGAGTTTCTGAGATATCGCAATATTTGGATCGAATGTAGCCCGTATCTTAAAAACTATTCCACCTCTCAACAAATGCATCCAATTTTTGTACTTTTTGGCTCAAAATTACCTTATATACTGAGTTTTATCGAAATTGGAGAATTGAATTTTTTTGCAATTTTTTTAACCCTTTGAAAAAATCGAGAAAATTGGAAAAAGTAGACATGACAAAATCGGAAAAAGTAGACACCACAGATTAGTAAAGTTAAATTATTATAAAATAATATTTATTAAATGGCAATCATTTTGTTGGAAATACGCGCCAGAATATTATATAGTATATTACATGTGCATTAATAATCATGCTTTATCGTTTATTATCCTTCTTAATCATCTTGGAGAGGTGGTTCTCACTCGGTTGCCAATACCAGCTAGTATATTTTCAAAAGTGTGAACCAAAAGGGTGGCACCTATTTTAAACGACTTGTTACATACAGAATGTTCGATTTACAACTAGGCATATAAGTATCACGAGTATGACAGAATAAATGCGTTAAGCAATGCATCTAAGGGAGAGGTATTATATACATGTGTTCCCTCTCTCCAAGACGCTTCGAGAGAGGGAGTTTTTAGTTGAATAGATGAACTACAACAGATAAGCCACGATACAAGTCATTTTTGCAATTTCATATAACATCTATAATACCTCTTACTTAGATGCATTGCTGTCACTGTCATACTCTGTGATATTTATATGCCTAGATGTAAATCGAACATTCTGTATAGTAGCAGAAGCAAAAATTGGTTTAAGAAATAATAAAACTATTGCTGAAACACTTTATAATGAAAATATGTTTTCAATACATTTAATACATAGGAAGAACGATAGTAATAATAATAACGATGGAAAAACGTTTGTAGGTGAACGATGTGTCGTTTGTATATGTAAGCTCAGAAAATAGTTTTCTTACTGGGACAATCAAATGAGTATTCAACTTAAGTACATAATATATACTAGAATAATATTAAACAAAGCTATAGAAAACACAACTAGGCTACCTTATACCACCACCTACAATGAATAGAAAAGAGATTGTCGCAAAACTTTAACGCGAACTTACTTTATATATGTTTTTTTTTGTTGTTCAACATACCTACCTTGTTGACAATGATGTTGTATGCCTGCTAACCAATGTCTGTCTCATATTACTACATCTGCCTTTATGGTTTTATATTATTGTACCTCTATACTACAGTCATATAAAACCTAGTCTCTACTACTCTCTCAAATTATAGAAACAAGGTAGACTTTTTGAGGCATACCCATTAGATCCGGTAAAATCCGTCATTGAGTATGAATAATTTTCGGATGTAAAATTTTTGCAGGATCCCGTTTAAAAAAAAAGCCTGAACGTAAAAGTGCAGGTTGCCGGTGGATTCAGAAATTTTATCATATAATTAAGGTCAAAATAAACAAATAATGTTCTTAGACATTCTTCTCTGAACCCTCGAGCTTTCGAGCAAAAAATTCGTAATATTTGAAAAAGCTCGATTTTTACGATTTGTATCACTCAAAAAGTCTATGAATAAATCTGATATCAATATGAATAAGACTTTTATTTGTAGTTTAAAGGTTATTCAACAACATCTCGCAAAAACTTTTGGCGAAATTGAATTTTAAGGGGTTTTTAATTGTTAAGAGAGCGCGTAAAAAGCCACCAAAATAACGATTTTGTGTAACTAATAAATGGGATTTTCACCAATCGATTCGAAATTAAGTTAAATTATCAGATCGATAACATTAATTAAGTTCGATACATTTGATTTTCCACAGTGAAACCCCAATTGCTTAGTTTAAACATTATCCTGCCGAGTTACTCACCGGCAACCTATTATTTTACGTTCAGGATAATTTTTTAAACTGAATCTCTCAAAAATTTTTTTTCCGAAAATTATTCATGCTCAATGACAGATTCTACCAGGTCTAATAGGTATGCCTCAAAAAGTCTACCTTGTTTGTTCTATCATAAAAATCTTGAGCCTTTTCTGTCCAAAAAAACTAACAAATATTTCTAAAACTATTAGAGATTAAAAAATTTTGTATTTTCGATTTAAGGTACGTAAAATTGCCAATTAAATGTTTCTTATCCAAACTTTTAAGGTATTTTTCACAGGATGCGAGGAGAACGTGAACAAATGCTTATATTTGAAGTCTGTTTTTGGAAGCCGAGGACATAAAAATGATTCTATATTAATTATTCATATTCGAATACATCGAATAGTAAACTATATGTCTCCAAAAGTTTGCCTGGTTTGCTTGATTAGTTGAAAACCCAAGACGATTGTACTAATATATATATATATATATATATATATATATATATATATATTGTTATGTTATTGCTTACGAATACCAAGAAAACTTTTACACTATACACTTATTTTTATAAATAGATAGAGAGAGCTTTTATTACTTTTAATTCTTTTTTTTTTTTAAATATGTTTTTACTGTTAAGTTTAGTGCTTAAGTAGGGTAGTTTTACAGAAAAATAAAATGATAATTTTTTATATTATCAATTTAAAATATACTATTATAATATATTGATATTTATCGTTGCAAAAGAGTTCCGATGGTAAACCTTTTATTATTAAAATTGACTAATGTTTATTTAAAAACACAGAATTCTGGTATGAACATCATACGATCCTTAAATACGTGCAAGAGTTGTATCATGTATAGGAATTTGATGTTAAGTGTTATTTAAATAAGTAAAAATCTTTAATATACAAGAAAAAGCGACCAAAAATTAAAATAAATCATAAAATCGATTGGTAAATTATGATAAATTCTTACTAAGATTCGAAATCAACTTCTACTCCAAAAATTCTCACTGAGTTATTTGGAAATTATAAAAGTTACTTTTTATTTTTTTATTATTCCTCCTACTGTCCTCCTGAAACTATTTCTTATCGATCCATGGAAATTTGCATATAAAATGCTGGAGCTGGAGCTCGATGGTATTTATGACGTTTTTGAAGGCAGTAATGCCTCCTATGAAAAAAAATTCATTTATGCAGGAAAAAACGGTTACGAAAAATGAATGATTTTCCACATTTTTCAAAAAATAGGTCAGTTTAAAGTTATCGTGCGTAAAATTTCCTATCGATTTGTAAAAACTTTTTCTTTTCTTTCATGTTTTAAGAAAAATTTATACTTATCAATGTAAAATTTTCCGCATTTTTGGTGATTTTTTAATTTTTCTTAAAAGATAGGTAGGAAATTTTTTGTTTAACAAATTTGATTCAAAGTGGTTTCCTCCTTAAATGCACGAATTTAAAGAAAAATTAAAAAAAAAACAACTACGAAAAATATGGAAAATTGTACGTTGACGATTATTTTCCAGAAAATATGAAAGCTAAGAAAAAGTAGCAGCATTCAAAAAGCACATATGATAATTTTCCACAGGTAAAAAGCTAAAAATTGGCATGGGTGGAATTACTGCACCCAAAACTTCAGTTAATCAGAGGAAATTTCATCTAACTTGATGAGAGTACATGATATGTTGCGATAAATTGTCCCACAAATTATTGACCCTAATCTCCTAATGAAATGAAATTTCTTTGATTTTTTTTGTCTACGTTATTGGTGATTAATACAGGTATAAGTTTGGTAATTTTGAAAGTGAATGTATATTAATGATATTCTGATTGTCGAATTTCTAGGGATTGTAATGGAAAATCAATTTTCAATAATCTTTTTTTCGAGACACAAATTGACCTGTTTTAAATTTTTTTAACTTTTTTAGTATTTTTATATGGAATTTAAATTAATCGATTTGTTTATAACGTAAATTAACGACATTTTTACATAATCAGTATTGTTTAAACTATTATTATATTATTATTATTAGAATGCTATACCAGATATAAATGAACTTTTATTTTTCGTAAATGTGTAATATGATAAATAGAATTTCAGAATATATTTTTCATAAGAAAGATCAATTTAGCATAATAGCCATTTACATAAAAAATGTCTGAACTGAAAATATATTCATAAATCTTAGCCATTCTAGATGAAATCGAATAAATAAGTAATTGTATTTAGTTCATTATACCATGTATATATGAAATATACATAGTATATTAAGTTTAGTCCCAAGTTTGTAACTCTTAATAATATTAATGCTACAAAAAAAAATTTTTGGTATAGGTGTTCATAGAATCACTTAATTAGTCCATTTCCGGTTGTCTGTTCGTCTGTCCGTCTGTCAAAAAGTGATATCAGGGATCTGAGATTTTTATAGCGTGCTTAGGACGTAAAAAGTAAGGCCGAGTTCGTAAATCAGCAACATATTTCAATTGGGTTTTGGATCCATAGCACTAATCTTGTAAACCGTTAGAGATAGAAGAAAAGTTTAAATGTAAAAAACAACTACAGCTTGAAACTTTTTTTTGTAAACATCACTGTTTACCCACGAGGGCGCTAATTAGGTGCAAATTTTATAGTGTGTATTAATATGGGAATATCAATATCAGTGTGTGTGTGGCTAGTTAAGAGTGGATATCTTTCTTTATTTGCATGATGTCAAAAAACAAACGATTACGTCATAAACACTATCTATACATGGTATTTCAATAATTAACTCAGTCAATTGTTTGTTTTCACTTGTTCATATTATAAAATAACGTCTGGTTGGTTGCATATTGTTATTATAAATATTTACAGCATCCATAAATGAGATATTTGTTTATGTGTAATTGTCTGTAATATTTTATAAATCCCCAATGTACCCCATAGTATCATCATACTTACTTACTGGTGTACTTATTCATTAGAAGTTGTTTTGCATTAAAATATTGATAATGCAGTAGCATAGAACTTCATCATCATTGATTGTATACATACGTAGTTGTATTAGTAGGAGTAATAATAAATTGAGCTCGAATAAAAAGAGGAGGCATTACTTTTTAAATTGCATTTATTAATTTCTAGAAAAACTGTTCATAATTATTTGCATTATCTTCCATCTTCTTTCAAAGTACAGAATGATATAAGACAATTATGTTTTCTTTAATAATATCTTAGCGAAACGTGGTGGATGTCACTTGTTTTTTTAGGCATATTCTGGTTTTAAAAAACCGTTAGCTTTCGCTTTGAAACATTTCCATCAAAACTCAATATTTAAGATGTTTTTTCCGCGTCGATTCTTCCAAAATGTTTAAAATATCCTGCTAGGTAATCATAGGACGTCGGTTTTGTAGTCCCAATTGTCGACACAGCTGATCTTTTTTAACCCCTGAACTAAAAAAAAAGGGGGTGTCTGCGTCTGTGGCATCTTTTTTGGTTTCGTTTGAAAGGTAATTTAATGTAGAGTGTTTATTTAGCTGGGTTTCAAGTGCAAGTTTAGGGTTCCGTACCCGAAAAACTAAATTGGCAATGATAATCAAAACCGACTCAATTTGAAAATAGCTTAAAAGAAAAACATAATTTAATAGAGAGTGTTCTTAGATTTGTTTAAAGTTTGACCTTTGGGCTCCGTATCCGAAAAATTTGTCGGGGGTTTTTTAAATTTTGTAAATTTCACTTGTGTATTTATTTTGTTTTTTGTTCTTGGCCTGCCATTAAATATATTTTATGATACCCGTCTTTTAAGGTTGATCACGATAGCACAGTTATCTATATTATTATTTCTTATCAATTTTCATCCAAATTTCACTTCTGCCATATTTCTTCCTACATTTTATTTAAAATTTTGGTCCTTTCATTGATTCGTTGTAGTAAAATTTATATCCCAAGATTTTGTTTATACTAAAATATGAACGAAAAATTTCAAAATTTTGCTTTTGAGAATATTAAAATTTTAATACCTGAATAAATATTATACATTTTGATAAATTGACAAATAAAAAACTTTCATTTTCGATTGTAGAGTTAACATTGCTATTTTATTGCATTACATTAATCAGTTACCTATGTAACACTCTGTATGTGTTCGAATAAATAAATACTTATGCATTTTTTAATTTTTTTTTTAAAATATGAACTTTTCACAAAATAACAAGCATTTTATACAATTTTCTTCTATACAATTAAAAATGCATTGAATACTAATAGTATCTCAATAGAAAAACTAAATCAACTTTTTCATTAAAAAAAAATATTTCTACAATGTATTTTAAGTGATTTATAAAAAAAAAGTACAATTAATATTCAATATTAATTAAAAATTTACGGTACATTCAGTGCTAATAGCTTACGTTAATTTTCTTGAAATACATTTGATTAGGTCAAGCGCATAAAAGGGACCTTGTTTATGGATTAATAATATTTTTTACAAAAATTAAACGGAACTTTTCATAGTAAAAACTGTAAGTTTAGCTCAATCGACTTATTTTGAGCTGTACAGTCACGGGTAAAGCATTCTACATACTTTTTAGAGACAACCTGTGATATTGAAGATAATGATTATGATATTTATTTTGTTTTAATGATAATAAATGTGTGTACCAATCAAAATTATTGTATATTTTGACCCGACTCGGAAAAAGAAAGGTAATAAGACGAGTTTTCTTTTACGGTGAGTTTAAACCATAAAAATGCAATAAAGTTTTTTTATGTCACGTCCTCAACTTTGATTCGTTTAAGTAATTTTGATTTTTCAGAGGTATTGAAGCAATTTAATATATATAAAATTAGCACAGATTCTGAGATATTTAGTATTATTAAAAATTTATTGACAACGAAAAAAAAAAAAGTAATTTAATTAGCTAATATGTTTATTTTGTGGACCATGACATTTATATTTGTAATCAATCAATGAAACGGGAACAAATTGATTAAATAAAAAAATAAATAAAATAAATTTCCAATTCAAATATTTATTAAAAAAAAGGATATCGTATTTTTGCCTATCTATCGATATATCTCCTTTCTTTTATATCTAGGTACATAGAAAGTATGAACGGAATTCGAAAAATATTGAAGGAAAATTAATGATTATCTTTCGCCAAAAATCTAGATGAGGGATAATCGATGAATTAAATGGAGACATCGTTTAGTTGATGATTTTCAATGTAAAAGTTAGATCCAAACTGAAACTGTCAAGGTATCAAAGAAAAGAAAAAAGCGTGACCCGTGATCACTCTCACAAATTCAACCATCAAAATTGAACAAACTATCTTTTTAAACCGGCTATTAAAAATGTAAATATTAAAACTCACAGTATGTGTACTTTTTTCTCTCCTGATACCTTTTTTATTATATAGTTGCAGAAACGAAATACTAAAACGGCCAAAGTTCGAAAAATTTGAACAGTAAGTCGAATTTGAATGCTGTTTCGGCATTCGATTCATAAGAGTGTCACGAAATTTTCTTATATAAATTGATTTGTAAGAAATGAAAAATTTTAAATTAGCCGTAAATAATATATATACTAAATTTACAATTCCGTTAATAATAATGAAAATGATTACAAACTAGTTTCTCGGGAGTTTTTGGTTTCGCTGAATACGACTATCGCGCCAGAAATTGTCTTCGAGGAACCTGGTACCCAGGGGTTAACGGTATCCCCGTTGTCTCCTGGAGAAAAGCGCTATACCATCGATCCAAACTCGTTAATGTGGGTTTTTGGACTCGCTGAACACGGATATCGCGACAGAATCGGACACCGTGCACCAGTACTGACAGAGTATTCAAGGGATTCTTTGAACTAGGTACCTTCGAAAAACCCCCGGTTACAAGTTTGGAATTATTTTCATCTCTAGTTACCGAATTGTGAAGTTAGTAATACTTAAGGTTAATTAAAGATGCAATTATAAAATACATATTTAGATTTTTAATTTCTTATAAATCAATTTAGGCCACAAAATTTCCTGACGTTCTAACGAATCAAATGCCGAAAACGCGTTAAAATCCGACTTAATGTTCAAATTTTACGAACTTCCTTGCTTCGTTTCTGCGACTAATACCAAAACTAAACTATACGACAGTAGTAATGTTTATGTTTGTGCAACTGAAGCTTAACTTATGTTCTGATTTCAATTGATTTCTCCATTCGTTTGTTGCTGTAGACAAAGCCGGATATCACTATCAGGAAACAGTTACTAAGAATACTGACAGTAATTGAATCGTTTAACCCTTTTAATCGATGTTTATTTTCAACAAAAAGTTTTTAATAGACATAGTAGTATATTGGTTGTACATATAGTTAGTTGTTCTCATTGCCTGCCATATGAACAAGCTAAATTATATAGTTTTGTTGTGTGTAGTTTCATTTTATTATAAAATATTTTTAATTAAATTGTTCGATTAAAAAAATTTTTTTTCTCAAGTTGTTATTAATTTTTGTTAAATGAGTTTTGTAAAGTATAATTAATTTTCCATAATTATGTTTTTGCATATAAATTTGATCAGTAATGATTACAAATATCGTAATAATTTATCGTGGTTGCATAGTAAAACATGAATATAAAGATTCTTGTCCAATCTTCGGATTGCGGCTACGTGTTCGTATCTTGATTTAAAATGATACACGGGACGACATCTTTCAGAGATGGTAAAATCTCCATGCTGCCATCTTACACGGATTTTTTCGAGTTTCTTTCAAACCGACGGTTGAAATTAGACAGGAATAAGATAAGTTGAAACTATATTTTTGAAATATTCATCAAATCGTGCAAGAAGTCAAATAAATATTATTTTATCGATTCAAATCATAAAATCTAACCAAATACCTATGTTTGGAAAAAAATGTTAATTTTATTTTCCATTTTCCATATTTATCGTGAACAACTCTACGTTTCTCAATCATTAATCCGTTAATTTAGTGTATTAGTACATAATAAAGTGCCATAAAAGTACACAGTGTGTTACAGATGTCCTCCACCCTTTAACGTGAACATTTTAATATGCCAGATACAGAAAATATTTCAAGAAAAAATTGTTCGTATCAAAAACACCATTGAATGAATCTCGACCTTTAAAATCAGTTTAAAGTATAGTAAATTTCTTTAGAAATTCGGCCAGAGATTAGAAAAAAGTTTTTGATTCGAATTTGGTCAAAAAAGTTCATATGATAATTTGACTAACACATTCTAAAGACATGTGAATACGCTTTTGAAAATATTCTCAAAATTCATTGCAGGATGAATCGATTAAATAAGTTTTAGTTTACTAGGTAACACAATTTCAGATTTTAAGGTCGTTTTAAATTGTTGCACATTTTTTGGTTTTACCTCCCAACCAGCAATCAAATTATAACAAAAATTTTGGATGAGGTTTATGTCAGTTTTATAAAAAGTACTAGTATTTCTAATCGTGTTGGATATGTGTACTAAAAGAATGATACGATTTAACAAAATGTAATAATAATAATATTAAAGTAGACTTAAACCTTATGTAATGTACCTAAATAACTAGCACTAGACATAAACCTCCATATTCTTACATATACATGCATGTAGCACAATGGACAGATAGACAAGCAATCTAATGTATATTGATCGCAATTCCATTTAAGGATTAAGAAGGACTCATTGGTTGCTTGTATGGGGTGATGTTCTTGAGATTCGAGTATAAAATACGCTAATACTATACAGACTTTAAGTAGGATAGTGTAATTGTGGTATAAACCACATACACTTGTGAATAATAGTCTGCTGCTGGTAGTAGGTGCCCACACAATCTATTTAATATTTAGCTTCTCCACATGTTTTAACAATAATGGCCATTTAGTACAGTAATTTGAAGTTTATTAATCTCCAATTTCGATAAAACTCAGTATATAAGGTAATTTTGACCCAAAAAGTACAAAAATCGAGTGCATTTTTTGACTGGTAGATTAGGTTTTGAGATACTGACTAAAATCGATACAAATATTGCGATATCTCAGAAACTCTGCACCCAATCATGAAATAAACCTGATTTTTATTCTTTTTGAATCAAAATTACCCCATCGACCAAGTTTGATCAAATTCCAAAACAAAATTTTTTTGCGATTTTCTCGATTTTTTCAAAGAGGTACCCCTTAAAAAAATTACAAAAAATCGAAAAATTAGCGAACTTACGTGTCAGTGAATCTAGGCTTTAAGAGTGTCATGCACAACCGATTCCAGGATTTAATAAATCTATAAAAATGTATAGATTGCTCTTATTAAATATTAAAACATATAGATTAGCCATTAAAACATATAGATTAGGCATTACATGACGTAAGAAATAACAATGAAAGCAAGATAGAGTAATGCCTCAGGGAATATCTCTCTGATAATGTAATAGTTCCTGTCTTGTCTGTTGATATCTTTCCTATACTGTTCTATATTTGTTATGTAGTATGTATGCGTTGGGCATTAGTGTACTAGTATTTAAGACAAAACTTTAATTAATTGCATCATCGAAGCCGAATTTCAATTTCAATGTTTTTGTTAATCCTCTATTATCATATGATTCCCATTGTATGTATTTTGTTTGTATATATTATGTAAGAGATGAGACGAGACCGTTCAATATTAAGGGTCATCAAATATGAATTTAACCACAACGAAAAAAAGAATTAATACCACGGAAAAGGAAATAAAAAAACAATAAGGACTGTTGGTATAGCAGGGTTAGATGTTGTACCTTAGTTTATTTTGTTGTTGTTGGACAGCTACCGTACCAAGGAATTTTTTCTTCCCAGAAGAAAGCAACCATGATAATGTATGTAATGTAGCAAATTATACACCAGTAATCTTTGATCCCAAATATCTCGGAAACGCTGAGCTTCACTGTGAACACGTGACTTTTTTGACGTAAAATGACTCAAAAACCTTATATACCTTTACTTGTTTCTTAGAGTTGCTATTTGACAGCTAGCAAAAAGAAAACTGATAAAAGAAAATTTTGACACGATTTTCCTTTGGAATTTTCTTATACTTTAGGGGGGGGGATGTCCTTCGAACGAAATTCTCTTCTGCTAATTAACTTATCCAGTATAATTTTTTAACAAAAATATGTTTAAAATATGATGAGACAAAAAGTATAAAAAATAATAATCAACTCTATAAAAAACACTGAATTTTACTTGGTTTTGTTTTTCAAATCTTTTAAAGAGAATTCATAAAATATTGGAGGTAGAACAAAAAACCATCATGAAGAAAAGTTTAATTTTGGATAGTTACTTATTTAAAAACCTTTTGAAAGCAAATATCCATTCGTTTGAATGAAACATTTAGACTTTAGAGGAATAAAGAGTCCCCGTTTGTTAACACGATAACTCTCTCTTGAGTCCATAGTACATCTTGTAAACAACAACACACAACAGAGGCACAACAGGTAGAGACACAACACAAGTAAACATCACTGTTTATCCGCGAGGTTGCAAATTAAGTTAGAACATTGCACAATATGTATTATATGAGAATATCAGTTATGTGTGTGTGTAACACCACAGTCCTATTATATTTACATAACGTAACAAAACAAACGATTGCGTAATCAACACTGTCTATACATGGTATTTCAATAATTCACTCAGCCAATTGTTTGTTTGCACTTGTATTTCCTTAATATGCATGAGGTTTCAACACTAATCGAGCACTACTGATCGATCAGACACAGCCATTATAAACATTCTGTACTCCATATGAGTTAATAAAATAATAAACATTTTTTAAGGGAAAACATTTCAAAATTTATATTGTATGAACAACATTTTCGTATTTTTTATATGACTTTTAGCAACGAGATAACAAGACCTAGAAGAAATTGGTATATCATAAGAATTTACTACCAACGCAACGATACAATAGATAACTAAAAAAAAAAGTGTTCGGTATGTCTACACATAATATACGGTATGATTTTTTACAAACAGTGTAATAAAAATATGGATAAGTATCATAAATAAAATTTAAGTGTAATAATATTGTCTGGAAATAATTTGAAGCTTATATGCGTCGTTATAAAGTTATACTTTTTCACAGGAGAATAACACCTAGCTTTATTTCGATGGACTGTTGTTTATTGTATCTATTGAATTACGTTATGATTAACATTTTTAGGCATAAAAGTAATGAAGTGTGACTATTGTGTCTACTTAGTAAAGAATATTATTATATCTCATAAAATTTTAAGGTATTCCTTATTGTTTGATAATATAAATGAAATTTTTTATAAAAAAGTTAAATTTTACTTGCTTTTATGTAAAAACTATAAATATAAGCTTTTTGGGTAAATTTTAAACGAAATAAATCAAATGAAACTAAAAGCAAGTGAAAACAAACAATTGACTGAATTAATTGTTGAAATATCATGTATAGACAGTACTTATTACGGAATGATTTGTTTTTTTTACGTCATGTAAGTAGATAGCCACACAGAACTGATATTCCCATATAAAACATACTACATAATTTGCACCTGATTTGCAACTTCGAGAGTAAACAGTGATGTTGACCAATGGTGCTCATTTACGGACTCGACCTCACTTTTTACATCCTGAGCACGCTATAAAAATTTCAGCTTGATATCTTATTTCGTTTTTGAGTTATCCTGTTGGCAGGCAGACAGACGGACAGACAATCAAAAATTGACTAATTAGGTTGTTTTTATGAACACATATACCAAAATTTTGTTGGTTGGCTCAATATTTTTAGGCGTTTCGAACTTGGGACTAAACTTAGTATACCGATATATATATATATATATATATATATATATATATATATATATATATATATATATATATATATATATATCATATATACATGGTATAAAAACTAGTGAACTCCAGCGTTTTTACACTAAAGTCTTCTTTTTCCTCTGATTTAATGTTTCTTATTGTTAGATGTTTTCCTTAAAATATAAATTTTGTTTTTTCATAATTTTAAAATCATGAAATGTCTACATAAAAGAGCAGAAGAGGAGACTTTATAAAACACTCAAGTTTATAAATTTTACATCATAAGGGTATAAAAAATTTGCCTGCATATAAAGGAAATTCATGAGAATGTATATTCATGATTAAAAGATGATTCTAAGATCACGTGATTTTTTGCGAATTTCATTAAATATTGGTTTCAAATTTTCCTTTCTTTCTTTTTTTTTCTCCTATCCAGCTTTTTCTAGCCTGTTTTTCCTCCTATTTCCCAGGTCACCTATACTTTATTACGTAGTGGTTAGTATCAATCGGAAAAGAAAATTTGAGTGGACGGAAACGTCCCCATACGTATGAACATATATGCAAATATAAATCTAAAAGGTGAATTAATATATTGTCATTACACTTGAAAGTTAATAAAATGACACCATAAAGCATATTATGAGTTGTTCACAGCAATAATTAACATAAAAATCAGAAAATAATTATAAAATATTTTCAAAAGATAACTATTTATAAAGTTAGAGTACAAAGTGTATGTGAAATGTTAACAAACAGAAAATATGTGCTGACGATTCGAATCACTAAGCTCAAATGAACCATTTCTAATTTAATTTATTATTGATCATTGAATCTGAGGCTTTTGTATTTATACAAGGGACACAAGGTATTGCAAAGTAACTTACTGAGAACAAAAATCAAATGAACTTGGTTAATGTTATTGCATCATAGTATATTATATAATTTTCCTGCTTTATTTAATATTTTTAAGTTATAACTTTTAATAATCATAATGTTTTCATTCAAGGAAGAATTGAAATTCATTTTATACTTTATTAAATTTTAATTTGTTTAATCAACCATAAGTAAATTCTGTATTGATTGTATGAACCAGTTTTCACTAAACGTAGAAAAAATCATAATTTAAAATTGCTTTTGTTGATGCAAATTGCATTAGCTTAGAATTTCAATTTATTGAAGGAAGTATTTGAACTAATAATTTTGTACACTTTTATGTCTCGTTATTTTAAAGATTTTTATACCATGCATATATGTAATATGCAAGGTATACTAAGTTTAGTCCCAAGTTTGTAACGCTTGAAAATATTGATGCTATGAACAAAATTTTGGTATATGTGTTTATAAAATCACCTAATTAGTCTATTTTCGGTTGCCTGTACGTCTGTCCGTCCGCCCGTCTGTCCGTCTGTCCGTCTATCTGTAACACGATACGAAAAAAGGTTTCAAGCTGGAATTTTAACAGCGTACTCAGGACTTAAAAAGTGAGGTCGAGTTTGTAAATGCAACAGAGCAACAGAGGTCAATTGGGTCTTGGATCCATAGGACCCATCTTGTAAATCGTTAGAGATAGAACAAAAATTTAAATGTAAAACATATTCCTTATAAAAAAAAACCAACTTTTGTTTGAAACATTTTTTCATAAACATCACTGTTTACCCGTAAGGGCATAAATTAGGCGTACTTTGTATAGTATGTATTATATGGGGAATATCAGTTATGTATGCGTGACATGTATGTATGTGTGACGTGACAGAGTAATCAACTCTGTCTATGCATGGTATTTCAACAATTAACT
The DNA here is from genome assembly GCF_905475395.1 of Chrysoperla carnea. Classification (NCBI taxonomy): domain Eukaryota; kingdom Metazoa; phylum Arthropoda; class Insecta; order Neuroptera; family Chrysopidae; genus Chrysoperla; species Chrysoperla carnea. The sequence goes on from NC_058339.1 coordinate 18,707,041, forward strand.
CAGTCAATTGTTTGTTTTCACTTGTTTTTATAGAGGATTATTTTCTAATTTAAAATGTTATTCTATCACTTACCTTTTGGGTTTTAAATTGACTAGTAAAACATCCCGGAGAACTGGGCCCGGTCGGATGCCCAAACGTGATCTCCCCCATCAAATGTGCTACTAAGCATGTCTAATTTATTGTTTGATTGGCTAACTACAAAAGGAGTCATTTGCCATAATAGCTTAAAGTGGTCTACCCTCTATACATCATTGTTTCAGTGAGTCACTCATCTTCAAATGGGGCTATATTGTATTTCTGAATTAGATATTTCAAACGAATAGTTATACTGCCCTGCATTAACGTCTACTTTAAATACTATGTAACTCGAATGGATAAACTGAATTCCTTGAATGGAAAGCTTTTTCGCGTGATTGAAAAAAAGTTATTCTATAAAGTTTATTTGATGTATAAAGATGAATTTAGTTTCTTTAAATGAAAATATTTTCCTTTTACGTTATATTTACCTTTTTATACAAATATTTTTACTTAAATGGTAAATATACATTTTCGAAACAATTTTCTTATTTAAATAATGAATTTGGAAAATATGGAATTTTATATTTAATAATAAAAATGTCTCATTGTGTATAGAAAATATTCTTTTTTGCTTTTGAAATGAAGTATTTTAAATGATTCATTTAAACTATTGATTATTAAACGTTTCTTAGAAAATATACACATGCAGGAAAAACATTCTCTTTCTATGCGACTAGTCGCGATTATATAAAATACAGTTTGTAATTTTAATTTTTTTCTTTTGCTTCTTCAATAAATTTAAATTATATAAAAAACAGAGTTTTGCATGAATATGTTTCATAATTGATAAGGCGATTTTAACAGAAACAAATGAATCAAACAAATTGACAGAGCTATTTATTAAAATAAAATGTACAAACAGTGTTGATTAGCAATCACTTGTTTTTTTGCAAGCGATTGAGTAATCAACACTTAGAAAAGAAACATAGCCACTCTTACACACAAACTGAGGAGAGTGTCTTTCATCTCACTTCCTCAGTAGATATAGTATATGCTATAAACAAACAAACACATACATAATATAGATAATAAATTTGAAATATATACAATGCCCGTATACATAAAAAAGATAGTCAGTCATGGAGACTGTCGATGGAAGTGAAAACTTAAAGCTTTGGAATAACTGACCTTCGAACTGATTCGATCTCTAATAAATACGTATTCACAATACCTGAATAATAATAGCTCAATACTATTCAAATAGCTGTTCACCATTCTAGATGAATATGGTGGGAGCGCAAATAAGTACATTTGAATAGTAAGATAAAATGTAATATAACATTTATATGCGTTTCCACCATTTATTTCATGGGCTTTAATTTTTTAGTGTAGAAACCTCGAAAATATTTTGTAGTGGACCGAATTGTGAGTCTAAGTCAGTCTCGCATCCACTTGAACACACACAAAAAACTTCATCAAAATCGGTTTGACCGTTTAGGAGGAGCTCAATTTCACTTCAAAAATGTTTCCTACTAAAATTGTTTATTTTTTTATAAGAAAAATTTTTACATTTCAACTTGTTCTATCTCTAAAGGTTTAAAAAATGGGTTCTATGTTGCTCGTTTACGATTTCACTTTTTTCGTCCTCAGCAAGCTTTAAAAATTTTTTTCTCTCTTTTTTTAGTTATCGTGTTTACATGCGGATAGACAAACAAACGAATGGATACACAGACAAGCAGAAATTACTAATTTAGTGATTTTATAAACACTTTTACCAAATTTTGTTCGTAGCATTAATATTTTTAAACATTACAAACTTGTGACTAAAATTAGCATACCATGATATATTTAAAAATTGAACAGAGAACTTTGAATTTAATACAAAGTGGGGTCACAAAATAACTTATTTTTGGAACTGGTAATAAAAGAAGTATATATATAAAAAAAATGTTGTTATTTTCTTATATAATAATCAAAATTTAAATACAATTTTCTCAAACATGTTTTCTTATATCACATCTCCATGAAAAGCCTAAGAATAAGTAGCTCTTAAATATTTTACAAGCAATACGTATGTATGAATTTTGTTTGTTGCAGTCATTTCATTAATTCATCTTGTAACACACTGTAAATGATAAATATGCTCAAATTATTTCTTGAATAAAATTTATAGTTGTACTTAAATTACTTATTAGTTTTATAATATAAATGTAATATTTAACAACCTATACAAAATTAAATGAAATTTGACCTTTTTTGTCATGGGATCATCATCATCATCTATGTTTAATAGTAGTAGGTATTTCTTTACTATAGTACTAGAATATAATCGTCTCATCATTTTGCCAGAGATTCACCCTTCATGTTTATCTATATCGAGTGTCCAAAAATTTTACTGTTAGTTTTGTCATTGTCATTGATCGAAAATATAAATTGTTGTATAAAATATATATAAATGTATAAGATTGTATAAACCGTGATCTGTTATTGACTGCAGAAACCCAGCTTACCAAAATAAACTCGACAACAGCAACAAAAAAACTCTTTAAATTTGGGAGATATGGGTATGGAAAAAATTGATAAATTTGTTCATTCACTGACTATCATTCGATAACCAGTAGCGAATGATAATCAGTAGATATTAAGAAATTCCACTTAATAATGCAAGGGATTTAAAAAAAAAAGTACAAAATTACTTAATTGGATCTGGCCAAATTATCCCACTTTTTATATTGTTATTATATTAAACGTCATATAACATGAACGTCATGCCTGATTTAAATAAAGTATAATCTAGAGGTAACATTAAAATGAACACCTATTCGAAAAATTAAAAATTTTTGTTATTTGTTTCAGGTAATTTTATGGTAAACATGAAGAAATTTGATACATGATACTAATCAAAATGGATTCACGAATGCTCAGAATGCATTTTTTCGGTGAATTTCAAGATGATAATTTTCCTAATATATTTTCATACTTCGGGTAAATAGAATACAAGTATACCCTGTAGGTAATCATCAACCTTATCTAGGTAACACCAAATTACAGTAATTATAGTATTTACCGTATAAAGTGTACATTGAGATAATAAAAAATATAATGCAAATTATTAATGTGATATTTTTGAACTTTGCCCTAGTTCCACGTAAAAAATCATTCAAGGAGACAAGATAGAATAAAATAAAAATTTCTGAAACAAGAAATCTAATTTAATGTTAAACATTTGAAATTCTCTCCACTGTTTTAAAGCGACTAATATAAATCCCTAAGGATAAATTCTAGGAAGGGATCCTTTTATATATTTTTGGGAAAATTAGACAATAATGTGAGTCAAGTAAAAAAAATTATGTTGGTTTCATGGACTCGATGTTGTAATAAATAAATTAGATTGCACTTTGACAAGATTTTGTTCGAGAGGCACTACAGGTTTCTCAGAAGTTGGTACCTTAAATGGTAATTACTTCAAGATTAGTAGGCCATGAAGTACTGGACGTAACAGGTCCAATTGTTGTGGTCGAGTTTTAGTGTTTTTTTTCTCTGATTTTATTTTCAACTTTATCTAGTTTTGTTTTAGTTTTTATACCTTGGATTATTTTTAACTCCCAAACAAAAACAAGGGATGTTATAATTTTGACCTCTATTGGTGTCTGTATATGTATGACCCGATTTTGACTTCGTTTGTTTTATTTGAAAGGTAATTTAATGTAGAGTGTTCTTGGCTATGTTTCATAGGCGTGTCTAGGGTCTCGTAACCGAATCATTTGTCAACGTTTTTTAAATTTTGTAATTTTCACTTGGTTCATTCATACTAAATAATTTTATTTTACAAACACTACACAAACTTTATGTTGTTTAACCTAAGCACAGGTTCGTTTCATAAAACAATACAACAGAACAGAGTCATATACATATATAAGTATACTAACAACCTATTCTCTATAAGGTTAATTAACTTCAGTCTATAATAATCTATCCATTATCTTAATATTTAATTTGTTTTGCTATAATAGAACAACAACTTGTAAGGAATATTGTTGTATGTCTGTTTACAGGTGTGGTATATTATTCGAGTATTGTGTAAGACATTGAGCTAGAGCTAGACATTGTATATATTATGTTACCTTTAGGCTAGTTGTTATAATATTTGTCAGTTTTGTTATATTTGATCTTGTAACAATTAAATTTGACGTGTATCTTTTATATAAAAGGTATCCCATTTTTATCTCAAAAAATTTTGTTTAAATATAGGCATTCAGTTTATCTCAACAAATTTTGTTTAAATGTAATTTTCGTTTTATAAATGTAAAATAAGGTAACTGAAGGAGTTGATCAGCAGAGCCGATGCTTTTGATATTCGCTACAAGTAATTTGTTTGTTCAATACGTCATTTTTGTACGCTATTTTTAATAAAAAAACTACTGGTCAAATATATTGCAAATAACCTCTTGAATAAGCTCCTTCGATATTTGCAGCGAATTACCAAACACCCTGTTTAACTTAACAAACAAGATATTTATATTTACATATGTAATTTATTTTAATGCGAAAGTAACTCTATCTGTCTGTTGTTTTCACCGCCTAAACAGAAGAAACTATTTTGATGAATCACGGTATAGAAAGATGGGGCAAAATAGCGAAAACCTGATCACAGGGGAGGAAAGTTTGGGTAGGGCACAGAATATTAGTGAAATTATAGGTTGAGCTTCGTTTTGTATTCATAGATATTGTTTTATATACCTCCTCCCTCATGTAATCTGTTTCAAGTTTCATTATCGCCACAGACAAATAGAAATTATTTCGCATTATCACTGTATATAAATTGCTAAGTAGTTTGTGGCGGTCGGGGGAGGTGAACCTTTATGTATCAACGTGACATTTTTGCTCAAGAAATACTGAATCAGGTCTTAGAGGTGCCGTGCCGTCCAATAATTTGTTTTCGTGATTATTGGGATTCGCAATTAATACTTCCTGAATAACGTTTCCTACGCAATATGGAGTAAAAATAGCTAAGCGTGCAGAATTAGTGACGTTAGAGCTTTCGTCTTTAGTATGTGTGATGCGCTGAATTATCTTTACTATCAAAAAGTGAAGGAGTGAATGCTAACCAGGCTCCCTTCAAAACTCTCCCTTTTGAAAAGGTTTACTCTGCCTTTTATTGCACATACGATTAATTCTTTTTGCTCTTGTTCGCTTTTTTGACTTTGTGATTTGTTTCAAAATGCTAATTGTAGTCCACAATAACAAACGAGCGTGCATACGTAACTTCAATCGTGTTTGTTCGTGCATGACATGGTATAGGTCATAACATAATAATGAAATAACAGTTTTGTTTAGTATTCATAGGTAGCAATACTTGTACTTAATCATTACTTTGATTATATGTTAGACTAATATTAAACACCCTATAGCTTATTTTTGGGCGGGTAACGGCTTGGATAATAAATATATTATTCATAAAAGTTATAAAATACAATATTGTTTACAAAATATGTGCATATTTGAACAGTGGTATATTATTATATATTATTATAAGATTTTATAAATATAACATTCGTAAACAATTTTTGTTTTCCTCTCTGTATATGTATGTATGTTATTGTACTTATATGAACGAACATAGTTTTTCTAAAGATATTATTATGTAGGGAGATGAAAAGTTTTTGACAGTGTACAAATAAGGTTTGATAAAAATAATAATAATAAGCAACATTATATTATATACGTATGCAGAGCCATGGTTTGTAAGAAAAGTTCAGGGGGTGTTGGAACAACTTCAGATGGTATTTCGAGTGACCATTTGACCAACTTTTATCAATGTAAGAAGTTTTATATTATTAAAAACAAAAGACTGTCATATGTCAAAATAAATTTCAAATTTAACCATTATTTTCAATGTAAAAGAATGAAACATTTGAATATTTTGTGTTGGGGCATTCACTCTCAAACAAAAAAGAATGAAACAGTGGACTGATTTTGAAAATGTACTCACATGTGTTTCGATATTATTCGCGTGCCAATAAGGTTTGGTCGGGATGGAAAAGTGGGATATGTCTCTAAGGACGATGAAACCTCGTTGCTGGATGTTTTTTGAACGCTGTACATGACGTCACGTCGCGTCGGTGATTTCGAAAAAATACAATGTTTAAGTACGGAATTCAAATTTTTAAGGATTAGAATATAAAATTACACACTACATTTAAGTTGTACACTTTTGAATGGATTAATATTTAAGTTACAATCGAAACACAACGGCTCACAATTTATGCACGTGGAATGAAAGATGGGTTCGAAAAACACATCATGTTTTAGAATCAAAAATTACGCAAAAATCACAAAAATATAAATTGATATAAGGAAAAACATTTTTCATTAAATTAATAAGTTTAAGGTTTTAATTTTAGAACACAAATACTTGTTTGATACTTTAAATAATTTAATTTTATAGCTACTTTTAGTTTTTACTGCATGAAATAATTGTAGTACCTATAAGTTTAAAAAAGACATACTTCTGATTTAGTAGTCAACCCAATATGTGAGTACATTACGTTTGGATTGATTAGGATATTTATTATGACAACATAAAAATTGCACTGTACTTACTTTAAATTATCTCTAGTTTTTGTTAACTTCTGATAACTTTCTTAAATCAATTTTTTTAAATGATAAAACATAAAATATTTTTGAATTTTCTTAAATTTCATGGCAACTTGAATCGATTGAAAAGAGTTTCCTAGTTAACCTAGATGTCGGTTTTGGTGTCTCTTGCAATTTTTTTGGTTTTAACTCGATAAGCAACATAGTTCCAATAAAATTTTGAATGATATATGTTTTGCATGTTTGGAAACTCCCTAAAAACTTCCATTGAGCACGGCCCTGTATATATCAGTTGAATAACAAAAACGTATAATATATAGTATGGTAATAATAACCTAAACATATACAACAAAAATAACAAAACAAAAAATTCAGAAGCAAAGATGAGAAAAATAGTCGAAAACTTGTAGAACAAATTATAATAAATTATGTAAATCATATACTTACCAAATAACAGTAACGGAAAAGATTATTTATTTCTTTAGTATTTTGTTGTATTCCACGCCATTTGCTTTCTTTTTACTCATTGTAACGTTGATACATTCAACTCTAAAAAATCCAATCCATCTACGAACTTAAAAAAAAAAATATTAGCGCAGGAGCTGCGTTAGCTAAGCGACTTACCTGAGAAATTGAAAAAATAACACATTATTATCTTAAAATCGAATATTGCAATTTTAATATTTCAAAAATTTTTATTTCGAAAACTAAGCGTCTACAGACATAATCACAAAAGTACCTTTTTGCTTAAAATTAGTCAAAAAATACAAAAAAATATTTTCTATTTTGAAAAAATTCAAATTTTTATACATTGTGCAACCCCTCTTTCTACCCCTTATTTTTCTGTTGATTTTTCTCATGAACGAACTTGACTTTTCAAATACCAAAACTCCTCTTGATACAAAATTTTGTTCAAATAGGACATAAATTTCGATCGATATTTTATATGGAAGTGATTTTATGACATCTGACCTCAAAATTATTTACTTTAAATAAATGGACCTCAATTGAAAATTCCCAGTGTCAAAAAAATAGAGTATATTGTCTCAATCTTAAAGTAGTATCACTTAAATTTCCTTATCTTGTGTATATGTTTGATACAAATAGGTTTAGCTGAAGTCTGAAATACATAATCGCGAGATACCGGCAATTATGTTCATGCGCAATAAAAATTTGGACCCTATTTGTGAACACAGTCGAAATTATCACCATATCATTACAGCTTCTTTTTTGTTTAAAACAAATGAACCCTGCATTAGATGTCAATGAAGTTTCTCATAAAAATTAATGTAGCATAATAAAAAAGATACCATAGGTAGAATATTGAAGACAAACAAATTAGTGCCATTAAGAATTTTATCCTGCATAAAAAAATGTAATTTAAGACAATGTATGGTATATCTCTTATATATTTAATGAATATTTACCTACTTTGTTTGAATTTAATCGTTGGGGATATGAAATCGTGTATTTTAAATTGATGGTATATCTCAAAATAACTGACAGTTAATAAGAATATTAGTAATAATAAAAATAATACTTCCATTTACCAGGCACATATTTTCTATTATTTCTTAACATCCCTTCCAACTGATAGATAATGATAGTTTTAGCATCTGCAGTTCTAAACTGTGAAAAATTTCATAATCAAAGACAATTTCTAATGTATCAGTGCTACGACTAATAACCATGCTAGCTATACTTATCAAACTGTTTCAGTACAGACTGAAACCCATAGTCATCCCGTGGCATACTTATACGAGGTATGTCTCGATGCACTTCAAAACAGTTTTTCAGGTAAATTTAAGCCCAACCCTTGTATCTGATCTTTCGATAGTATATTTATTTATGGCATATAGCTTGGAGAATCGAAGCCTGTTTACTATGGCTCAATCATATACCAGTTTTCAGACGCTCAGAGTATATTCTTGTACCAGATCGTATCTTGCCTGTTAAAGAAATAGAAGTGATGACAGAAAACCTTAATGTGGCTGTCCAAACGGTATATTGTTATAAAGAGAGGTCTAAAAAAAGTTCGCGTAGCTGTCTTCGCCTGTCTTATATTACCTCTATGAAATACACAAGCATGTACGTGTTCATACAATAATTGAAAATATTAATATTCACGCTTTGTCAGGCTGCGAGACAAAGAAGGAAGGCGGTCCCTTTTTTCGGCCTCTTAAAGCGGTCATAATTCACTTATTGCGATTCCTATGCTTTTAAGTCTCTATGTTATATAACCTCTTTGGTCATAGGAGATAACGTTGTTCTCCCATGACGATCTGTCAGATGTTTTTTAAAATAATTGCCTGCAAAAAATTGATCAAATGCAACTAAGCACATAAAATAATTGAGGTATTAAATATACAAAGCACTACATTATAAAATAAAATATAAAACGGAATTTCATTGGCACTATTGTATGCTGGCTTGTCTACTTTAAAAAATTGAATAAATATTAAATAATCTTATTTAATATTTTATTCATCAATTTCAGGAAGGAATTCATTTTCCTACATGCATACTGGTACATAGTATACGTACTTATATAACGAGAACAGAACAAGATGTAGATGATAGGAATGATAATAATCATAATATTCTTATGGGGCCTATTATCTTACCGCAATTATTATAAAGTAAAAGCTTCCAGCCAACCAACCAACAAAACGAACAAAATATGTACCATAATGTGACCAAACATTATTATTATTATTGCAAGGTAAAATGATAAAAGTATAAATTGTACGATGTTATGTGCGTTTGTATGTTGGTTGTATAATACAGGTTATATAGAAGCTAGTTACTCTTGTCTATAATGCACTAAATTACAGGAGTTATTTTTATACCATGTATATATGAAATATACATAGTATATTAAGTTTAGTCCCAAGTTTGTAACGCTTAAAAATAATGATGCTAGGAAAAAAATTTTGTCATAGGTGTTCATAAAATCACCTAATTAGTCCATTTCCGGTTGTCTGTCCGTCCGTCCGTCTGTGGACACGATAACTCAAAAACGAAAAAAGATATCGAGCTGAAATTTTTACAGCGTACTCAGGACATAAAAAGTGAGGTCAAGTTCGTAAATGAGCATCATAGGTCAATTGGGCCTTGGGTCCGTAGGACCCATCTTGTAAACCGTTAGAGATAGAACAAAAGTTTAAATGTAAAAAATGTTTCTTGTCAAAAATTAAACAACTTTTGTTTGAAACATTTTTTCGTAAACATCACTGATCATACCCGTGAGGGCGCCAATTAGGCGGAAATTTTATAATATGTACTATACTTGATTATCAGTTATGTATGTGTCACATGTTTGTATGTGTAATGTGATAAAGAAATCAACACTGACTATGCATGGTATTTCAACAATTAACTCAGTTAATTGTTTGTTTTCACTTGTTTTTAATTAAATAGGTTCAGTATCATGTAATGAACGTAAATGCACAAAATCCTTACAAAAATAGGCGGGGGAAGTAAAAAATTCAAGCTGTACTCCGGTGACCGACTTTCTCGTCCGAACAAAATAATCATACACGAATACGCGTTGTTCTATTGTCTATATATCGTTGTTCTACGATGATGACAACTCATCTGAAAAATTGGAAGTTTTCCAACATTTGGTGTCAACATGTATCCACTACTATATGAACTAGATGTCTAGTAACAAGTAAGTAGTTAAATTCTGAGAGTATTTACCCTTATATTATAGTTGGGTGCACTGCTGAACCTAACATTAATTCTTTAAAATAATGTTGAGTGATATAACTTACCTTAATGAAACTGTACTAGCTATTATTAAAATATGGCGCTAAAAAGGAGATAAAATTTATCTAAATTTTGTATATTATTTTCATAAACTATCTGAAGTTTAACCTTTATTTAAAACTAGCAGTTACTCGTCTGATTCGATAAGCAATTTCAATTTTGAAAACAAAAGCTAGAGCGATGTTCCATAACACTCGCTTAATAGTCAATGCCTGCTTTTACTTTTTTGTTAGTCTCACAGGAACTCAACATTTTCTCATATGAAATGTATTATGTTAATCCCGGTAATAAATTATCTGTTTATTTCTTAACTCAAAAGATGTCTTTTTTAATTTTCATCATAGAAAATAATCGTTTTGCTTAAAATAGCTAGTTAGAGACTTCAGTACAAAATGAGTTTCGCCAGAGGTTCAATATCAAATAAAATGACTCTCTTTCAATTATTAACTCAACGTACGATTGTGCTTAGATCGGAAACAGACTATGTTCTCTTGATAATGAATGTCCGGCAGAAGTTATACTGTCTCAAAGTCAACAAATCGCCAATTCAAACAAAAAATTTAATGCGAGTATTTCCCGATAAAAAAGTACGTGATTTGTTTACCTTAACCTGTTAAAATTAAATTTTTGTGAGAAACCACATAAAATTTATTAGTACTTATCTTATTTATTATCCTTTTTTAGAATGAAAAATTTTATAAAATTTGATCGAAAGCTATCTTCCTTTTTTTATATTTTTATATTTTGAAAACTATGTCAAACTAAGGAAAAAAACAGAAAGTAACAGCTAACAATGTTTCAGAATATATAGCAACAAGTTCTAAACAATATTTTTGAGACAAAAGTAAAAACATATCGTACTAACGAGTAATATTTTGATAATTTTTTATTACGATTTTTGCAGTCAAATTATATCCGAACTTGGTGTCCGTGACCTTTTAAACCAAACTATATTTCATTTTAAGAATACTTGGGTAAAATTATGAAAATAAATAATGATAAATTCCCGCTTGCCTTTGAGGAATCGCTGTGTAAAAGCGTCTGCTTCAATATTCCGTACTAGTCTTCAATTATATTGAACGAGCCTGATATCCTTTTTTCGCGTTTAATTCTCAATTGGCAATTTTTGTCTTTACTCTAGAAATCGCAAATGTCAATTGGATATTTGAATATAACAAGAAAATGCCATGCGATTTTGGTTATAAAATTTTGTTTTGAAAAGTATAGCTTTGATTGGAAATTATTAAGGAAAATAACACAACAGTCATTTTTACAAAAAGCTAGGAAGTAATTAACTGAAATATTCAATTAAAAAAATCATTATGTACTTATAGTCCAGGAGCCTAGCCTTTCACTAATGGATATTTACCCATGACTTTATTTAAATTATACACGGAATACAGGTTTTGAAGGTGTTGGGCTTTAAAGTTTTGTCAAAATGGTTATACAAATTTTTATAATCCTACACGAAAATTGATTTTTTTAGATGCGAAAAGACAAATTTTTCTTAATGTAAACAAAGTTAATTGAGATTTGTTCATAAAGGTCGCCGTTTTCGAACTTAAGACTGGAAACCAGTATTAAATAATTTAATTTTTGAGCTTGTCAAAATCAAAAAATATTCTTTGAATCTCGACAAAATCCCAAAGAGTAGTTAAGGATTATTCCATTTTTCATATTTCATTGCTTCATCAACATTTTCCACAAAAAAACTTCCCTATTTGCTTATAAAATTTTCGGAACCACTTTAAAGTCTAACAGTTCAAATAATGAGTTCAATGCATAAAATTAGATAAAAAAAACTTGGGTGTTGCAATGGGTATTTATCGGCCACGGGATGCGTAGTATGGCTCCAAGTGTATTAGTTCACTTTCATAAAAGATAATCAAAATAATATCGTACTCCCATTGGAATTACTATGGTTTGAAAATAACATACCAAACATTTTGGGTAACTTTTATTACTGAAGTACATACATGTACAAGTTAAAAGTATAATATTTCATTCAATACATTATGTTTTACGTTGGTTGAGTTATTATAAGAAGAAGTAAATTATTTACAAGTTACATATAAGTACTTACTTACCTACATACTTATCTACTTGACTCTAAAGAAATGAATGAATAAAGAAAACACATCCTATTACTTTATTTTACCGGAAATTAAAAGATGAACAAAAAGGAAGCAATATTGATATTTTCTACTATCATGTGTATATATGTTTGTAGGCTCATACATCTCTTTCTATACTTTTGACTTGAATTTCATAACAGTAAACGAATATTTGATAAAACCTGTTAAAATATTAACTATATGCCTAGTCATTCCTTATTTGGAAACTCCATTGAATGAAAATTCATTCTACCTAGAAAATTTTAAAAATGATATACTTTAAAATTTATAGTATTTTATTCGTAAAGTTTTGAAGACATTAGAAGATTGGGATGTTCCGCGTCAAATATATAAAGCTTTTAATAAAATTTGGAACACCGTTTATGAATGTTTGATGGCTAAAATTGAACGCCCAGTCATAAAATGTGTTGAACGCCCATCAAAAAAAAAAAAACCCCACTATTGAACGCCCATCAAAAATAAAAATCCAACCTGACCGATTTTTTCACTCCTACGCTTGTAAGTTATCAGCTATTGTTGGATTCGTTTTTAAAAATAGAATATAATTTTTTAATTTGTTTTTTCTTCTCAGGCCAAGAAACGAGTATCAAATTGTATATTTTCGCTGATCGTTTTTGTAATTTGAAAAACTATAGCCTTTATTCATTTACAACGCTCCAAATTTTCTGGAGAGTTTTATTTTAAATTAAACTGTCTAAGATCGTTTAAAATCCTTTTAAAAAGAATCTGTCAAAGATTTGAATTTTTTAATCCTCGTCTTGATTTGGTTATTGGTTATATTGCCTATCCAAGAAGTACACTTAGGCTGTTGAGCCCATTGTGAGACCATATATGATTTACTACCTATTCTGTTGATAATTTCAATTATCATCTCTTCAAATATTTTGAGAAGCTGAGTGCATCTTCTTCAGGCATATGCCATGCATTACACCAACCCATCACAGCTATTAATTAAATTATAGGCATACCGCGAACGGAATTGGTTATGCTTACTACTGTATTAGGATATATTGAAACAATAATTTCAGTCTCATATATTCAGTGAAAGAAGTATTACTATTTTAACCTATACGACACATTCATTGGACATACAGGAGTACATCTATTACTTTTTGTGTTATATAAAGTTTCTGGCAATCAATTTTTTTGATGTTGATGTCGAACGAATTTAATGTATATTGAAGGATGTCTTATTGAAGGAAGAAAAGAGTTTATCGAAGCTTCATGTAGATCAGATGTTGATCAAGTGTAATTTATTTTATACCAAGAAATCATGAAATTTCGAAGACTTTCCTCAGTGTTTCGTTTTGAAACAGATTTTTCTATCCGAAAATATTGAAATAATTCTTAAAGAACTAATCCTTACTTTCGTTTTATTTAGCCTCAAATCGTAATATGTTTGGTATGAATTGAAAACGAGAAGTGTCTTGGGACACCCGGTAAGAACTATGTTTCTATCGTATCCTCGTACATTACAAATGTAGCGCTTACTTTTTTACCCAGATTTGCTTTGATTTTTTGCTGGTTTGAATGATTGATTATGCACATGTTCAATTTTGCAAGATCATTTTGTGGTTTTTTCTTCTGTCTATATTTTTGAAAATATTTAGTGCGGCTTGTAGTCACTAACAAATTAGAACGTGCGATAAGGAACGTAGTTTCAACATAGTTCCAATAACTCATTTCGTGTATGAAACTTTCCACAAGAAAATGGCCCTAGGGCAAACTTTATCTAATATTTTAAAGTTTAACTCGAAACTAGCTCAGTAACACATGCAAAAAATATTTTAATCTCTGCTTAAAATCATAATCTATATTAAATTAAGTATTTGAAATGAGTTGAGTTTAACCTTGTCATAAACTAATTATGTAATAATCTATGTAACTCGTAATATATGACAACAAACATGAATATATGTAACAACTATCACCATATTAGTATCACATTCTAGAATACATAATGCGTAACTTAAGTACATGTTCCATGTTAGAAATAGGTTAGTGAGTGAGTGAGTGAGTGACTCTGTACAATATTGAATACATGTTTTAAATACGATCTTAGATTACCACACACAATCATGTGACAGCTCCTTTGACTATGTAAACCACATCAAAAGATACGATGAATGATTGACAATGTTACATTATAGAATACATAATATTATGCATATATACAGTATGTCACAAAAACAACGGGATGGTCTAGATAACTTTTCAGGCAAGCAGTTTTGGCTCTAGAACGCCACAAAGGACCAAACATGCATACATAAGCTGAAAATGAAAATCGGCGAACTATGTTAAGTAGGGTATTGAATAGAGATTTTAAAATCCTAGCTAAATGTGTAAAACCAAAACATAAAAAAAACTTTAATCTGTAATCCAAACATAAAAGAAAACAAGTGAAAAGAAATAATTGACTGACGATGAGTGAGCTGTTGACATATCCTGTATAGAAAGTATTGAAAGTATTGAAGCATTTTTAACGGTTTTCGAAAATGTTTCACAAGATCACTAGTTGAAGCTACCTGTAAATAAATGAAAAAAACACCATATTTTAGTCTAAATTTGCGCCCTCACGGGTAAACAGTGATGTTAACGAAAAAATGTTTCACAGAAAAATTGTTTAATTTTAAAAAAAAAAACATTTTTTTGCCTCTAACGTTTAACAAGATTGGTCTCACGAACCGAAGACTCAATTCAGCTATGTTGCTCATTTACGAACTTAACGTTACTTTTTACGTCATGAGCACGTTATAAAATTTTCAGATTGATATCTCTTTTCGTTTTAAAGTTATCGCGTTGACGTATGGATGGTTAGACGGACAATATTTTAAAGCGTTACAAACTTGGGACTAAACTTAGTATACCTTGAAATATATTTCATATGCGGAGAATATGAAATGTTGAGACCTATTATTGGGAAGATCTGAGCAGGTCTAGCTTTTTAATGGATCTCAACCGTAAAAGTCGCTATGTATACTAATAGACTTGTTTTTTTTTATAGGACTGTTGGATAGGTGAATCATTTTTTTAAAAGCACATACACTTTTAAGTAATTTAAAAGTTTATTTATATGCTTTATTGGGTGATTTTTGCATAATTTGTATGCCATGACTGTTCGGCTTACAAAATATTGTTGAAACATTCAAAAAAATGGTTAACTGTAAGTTATTGGACCAGACTGTTATATTTGTAACACCCGGTACACGACGTATCATGTATAGAAATGTAATCTATCCAAATATAGTAAGATGTGATTGTTAATTTTATATGTGTGAACAACTTAATGAATATGGTGGGTGAATGCCTAAAATTTATGTGTACGTATTTATAAAATTAATAATTATATTGTGTTATGACAAAAACATGGAGGGGTGGGAGGTAAGTTTGGGATTTTAAAAGCGTTTTTTAAATGAAATCCCATCAATAGAAAAAAAAATAATAAAGCATTAGAAAACTTAAATACTGAAGAATATTGATGGCATTTTTAAGGAAATTTTATTGTGTTTTAAAGTGAATTCAGTTTGAAACGTATATTTCTCTTTGATTGAATCTAGGTGTGCAAAACTTGATCTAAATTGTCATATAGGTCTTTTGCTTTATCTGTCCATTTTTTGCAAAGCATCTTTGTTAAAAATGCTTACTCGGAATAAATAATTTTGGGGATTTTAATATCCTCGTGATTAGAAACACGATTTCAAAACGATAGACAGAACGAATTCCTTGATTGGGATTAATAACTCGATGCAGCCATCTCCTGCGGATATTTGCCGCACATTTCCCGAACGTGTTTCCATTTAAAAGATACATTTAGTAGATTTAAAATACCCTATTATAAAAACTAAAAATTTTTCTCTTCATACAATTTCTTCACGACTACACAATAACATTTCTATTAAAAATTGATAATGTTATTATTAAAACATAATTTGAACTTTAACAACACGTTCTCGACATAATTTTATATGAAAATTGTTTTTCTTAATTTCTCTAGCAAAGTATAAATTCGTTATACATACATCCATGTTACTAATACCTTTTATATAACATTTTAATACACTGAAAATCAAACGTAAATGAAAACCGGCTTAGTAAAAATATCAACAAGTACTGTTCTTTAACCCCCGAACTAAAAAAAAAGGGGTGTTATAAGTTTGACCGCTATGTGTGTGTGTCTGTGTGTTTGTCTGTCTGTGGCATCGTAGCGCCTAAACGAATGAACCGATTTTAGTTTTTTTGATTTCATTTGAAAAGTAATTTTACGGAGAGAGCTCTTAGCTATGTTTCAAGTGCGAGATTAGTGTTTCGTATCCGAAAAAACTAAAAAATTAGCGATGATTTTCAAAATCGATTTAGTTTGGAAAAGGCATGACAAAGATATAAAGAGAGAAATTTGTAGTATAAAACACTTAGCAAGTAAAGCTTACTCTGAATAGTAAAAATAAAACATATATATGGAAGTTTTAATGAATTAAATATATCTGCAAGGAGGTAGCAGAACATGGCAAGAATTCTGGGCATTAAAAGCACGAAAATTGTTCGGGATTCACTCTCTTTTGTAAGCAGTAAAGTATTTTAATTTCTTTTCCAAACGTTATCGTAATTTCTTTGCCATTCAGTGTTATTAGTACCAACATGTATTTAAACATTGCATTTAATATGAAAATTTAATATTGATGTGATGATGATAATTTAAAATTATTTTACCTTATTAGGGTCAGGTTTATTGTGGAACATCTGCTATTTCATTACTGATTATTTCCGTTTTGATAAATGTTATATTATTACACGTATTTATGTGTCTGTCTGCAGGTAAATTTAATACTCGTATTACTAGGTTCTAGCATTTAACATGAATATAAATATTAATTGCGACATCTGTATTAATTTTAGAACAATTTAATATTTTTAATTATAATAGATTTATTTATAGATTTCCTGATTTGTAAATAATTTCCATCAATAATGTTTACATCAAACAAGTTACAGAGTGGGCCATAAATTTTTGCCCTTTTTTAAAAATAAGCAAATATATTTGAATAATTTAAATCTTTTTATGCCGTGTATATATGAAATATACATAGTATATTAAGTTTAGACCCAAGATTGTGACGCTTAAAAATATTGATGCTAAAAAAAAAAAATTGATATAGGTGTTCATAGAATCATCTAATTAGCCCATTTTCGGTTGTCCGCCCTTTCGTCCGTCCGTCAACAAGATAAATCAAAACGAAAAAAGATATCAAGCTTTTACAGCGCACTCAGGGCGTAAAAAGCGAGGTCGAGTTCGCAAATGAGCAACATAGCTCAATTGGGTCTTGGGTCTGTAGGACCCATCTTGTAAACCGTTAGAGATAGAACAAAATTTTAAATGTAAAAAATGTTCTTTATCAAAAAATAAACAACTTTTGTTTGAAACATTTTTTCGTTAACATCACTGTTTACCAGTGAGAGCGTAAATTATGCGCAAATTGTATAGTATCTATTATATGGGTATAACAGTTATATATATGTGACATGTATGTATGTGTAATGTGACCCAGTAATCAACACTGTCTATACATAGTATTTCAACAATTAACTCATTCAATTGTTTGTTTTCACCTGCTTAAGCTGAAATATGTATTTCCGTTGTCCAAAATGAATTCAAGAATGCTGAAAATTTGTATTTCTATTGAAAACTCGACATCGATTTTTTTATTTACAATAATAATACAAGAAAGTTAAAATGATAATAAACTATAAGACAAAATAATTTATTATTATTAACGTTTGGCTTTAAAACAATATATTATCTTTTAATATAGAAACACATTAAATATTAAATATAAAACCGTCATAAAACAATTTTGAAATGTCTATAAAAACGACTGTACGAGATGTAACCAAAGATTTTCCCCATAAAAACGTAAACAACCCTTATAAATAATTTATACAAATTTTAAATATTTCCTAAACATTTTCTTATCACAAACGCTAATAATTATTACTGAATTTGTTGACTGTGGAAAATCAAAGAAAATAATTATGGCCTTAAGTTGCAGTTAATAGAGGATGTAAGGAATTGAGAAAGATTCAGTAAACTGTGTTTTAGGAAAAAAAACCTTGGTTAAAATTGTTAACTTGGAATTGCTATTTTAATAATTGGAATCAGTTTCAACAAAAAAATTGAACTATGAAAAAGTACATTCAATTGTTTCAGATGTTTTTCTATCTAAAAATATCAATATAAAGTTAAAGAAGGGTTTAAAAGACAATAATCGAAATCCTTATTTAAAATTTTTTGTAATTTGACAAAATCGGGATGCTCTACAGAATCATAAGGTAAAGTATCTTGAACTAGGTATTAAATACATGAACATACACATTGTTCTAGCTTTTACCCGCGACTCCACCTGCATTTTTGTCCGTAAATAACTGGCAAGATTATTAAAAAGTGAATAAAATAATATGATTTTTTTTTTTTATTGAGTTATAGGTGACATAAAAATGGAAAAGGCCATAAATTGTATCTTTCATGTTTTATGAAATGTCAAATAATCAGTTTACAATTTTATTTTTAAATCTAAATGTCCGATAACCTTGAGTGACTCATCCTTGCTTATAAAATGTCAAAAAAAATTTATTTTTTCAATTTAAAAAAAAAATATATCTTTTAAATTATAGCTCATGTGTTATAATGATGTATAAGCTATATTATTGTACAGTTTCATTAAAATCTATTCGCTGGTTTTTGCGTAAAAGTATAACAAACGAACAAACAAATAAATAAACAAACAAGCAAGCATCTTTACTTTCACATTTAGTGTATCTATTAAGGATTCTTTTAGATTTAAAGAATTGTTTGTATCTAAAACAATTGAACGTAATTTTGAGGGTAAGTGATTTTTACTAAAGGTATAATATAAAATATACTGTATTCAACACTTTCAATTCAAGGGCGTAGAAATAAGGGGAGGGGATGGAAATATAAAATGAATATCTACAATTACTCAAATTTAGCAAAATAGAGCATTTTGCGTTCGGAATTATGTTGCAAAAAACTATTTTCAATTAACAACTTGGCAGTTAGGCAGGATCTTATTTTGAGCTGTAGATACTATTTGTGGTAGACCGTTGTACAGACCTTTTAAGGACCCTGTATTAATGTATATGTTATATATTTCTGAAGTATTTTGTTTGTGCTTTGTTAAAAATAAATACGTGTTTTGAATAAATTTTGTTGCAGTTGTTGTTATGTTGTTGTTATTTGTATGCTGAAAATAACAAATACATATCCATGTATTTATTGAAAGGATGATTTTCCATTTTTAACACACACAAAAAAAATTGATTTCTTTATTTAGACGAAATCGTTTTTCTAAATAAAGGTTGCTGACATTATGATAAATTTATTTTGTGTTTGAAACATGAGTAGTGTGTAGTTACTACTGTTATGAAAGAGAGTAAGTGAACTATGATGCAAGTCATGATATTTGTTTTAAAAATCTTTATAATTATTATTTCGATTTTAAGAAATTAATGATTTGATCCATTAAAAAAAACACTATATATGGATTACCATGTACAGCAAGTGTTGATTAATCTGTCACATTACACATACATACATGTCATACCATATATTACATACTATACAATTTGCGCATAATTGCCTAATTTGCGCCCCCGCGGGTAAACAGTGATGTTTACGAAAAAATGTTTCAAACAAAAGTTGTTTATTTTTTGGAACTTTTTTACTTTTAAATTTTTGTTCTATGTCTAACGGTTTACAAGATGGTTCCTACGGACTCAAGACTCAATTGTCATTTGGCAGAAAAGGATAGTTTTCCGAAAGCTAATGCATGCATGCGTTCCGTACAGCAAGAACTATCCGACGAAGAAGCTATTCTTAATATGGTCGAAAATAATCCCTCTAGTACTGTACGAAGAAAAATTATAATTAATAAAACGCTGAAATACTTTTCTCAACAATGCCTATATTGATTAAATTCAAGAATGCCCTTAACTATTGGGTTTTGGACAAAAGTTTATAAGGTACTTTCGACTTAAAAGTTTCAAAAGAATACGCTCTTAAGCTATGTCCATCGTGTCACAGAGACCCTGTATACTGTGATAAATATACATATATGTAGAGTACTCAAATATGTAAAAACTTTGATAGAACGACTGTTTTAAAAATAGATTGTAATAGTACAGTTAAACATATACCATACTATATGAATACTAGTTTAGTGGTTATGCAATATGTACAGGATTCAATGTTTGTATAAGAATGTGTAATATCACCAGCATGTATCAGTTTTATGAGGTAACTTGAGAATGATTGCAGTTACTTCTTAACTTTTCGAAAATTATCTTTTAAACTATCGATTAACATTTCTTAACTACACTTTTGTTGATGCCAAAGACTACAGATCTATTTCGTACTTGCTATAAAAAAGAAAGAACATTGAACGATGAACTTTGTTTAGAAAGGAACCAAAGCACTCCAGATACCATATTTCACATTAATCGAATATAAATTGCGGTTAGTAAAAATTTTATTAAATGTTTTTTCAAGAGTTTACCCATCTTTTAAATTCGGATCTGCAATGCATCTTCTCTTGAGTTTATCCTATAGCTTTCCCCATTAATTTGTAAAATCGTTTTCATGTGGCTAATTGCAAAAAAGTGTCTTTTAAGTTTAATTAAACTCGATTTATTAAATTTGTAAAATCATTTTCAGCAAGAATCATCTTCTCCAGTTATGATCACAAAGTCTCGGAAAGAGTTTCACCTTGTAAACAGAGCATTTCAAAAGTATGAAAACACTAGAAAAAGTTGATGACTATACTTTGTTTTTAAAAACAAAAAAAACAGCTTTGTCAAATTTTTATTTAAATTTATCGATTGAAATTAAAGTTGAACCCATTCGTTAATTGTCTGGCCTGGGGCAGAGGCCAACTTTAAAATATCCCATTTTTATTATACATATTCACATTTGTTTCGATTATGATACCCATAGCTAGAATAATAATAAAGTATTCGCTCATTTCAATGCAATACCTAATCATGCAAATACTTATTTGAGATATTTTTTTTTTTTTAGTAGGCTATATCTAGTACCATTTTCCATTGTTTCTCTTTATCATTTCATTTAGTGAAATTTTTTTAAATAAAAAACATTATAATATAAAATTTAGCCCAAGCCTAGGATTTTGACGAGAGGGTTTGACTCTTATTTCAGATGTTTTTTGTTTACAAAAAAAAAGTGCTTGTTTGAGTTCTTCGACTGTTTCAATACTTTCTAGATCGCTTGTATATATTTACATATTAACATATTTATTACTGCATAGAAAGAGATTTAGCTTTGAAGTTTTCTAATAAAATCATATACTTGGAAAATTTCTAGTACTCTTGTGAGAGTACTATTCCCTAGTACGAACCTAGTACGGTATCCAATGTAATGGAATTTGATTACAAAAATAAAAATAAATATAAAAACTCGAAAATACACAAACAGTTCTATTTATTTATTTTTTGTCTTGATTTTAAAATCTAGGGTGGTTTACTTCTTTATGCATGACGAAAAACCTTTGAGTATACAATTTTAATACATAAACCTTTAATAATTATACTAGTTTTACAATGGTAATTTTATACCATGTATATATGAAATATACATAGTATATTAAGGTTAGTCCCAAGTTTGTAACGCTTAAAAATATTGATGCTACAAAAAAAATTTTGGTATAGGTGTTCATAGAATCACCTAATTAGTCCATTTCCGGTTGTCGGTCTGTCTGTCGTCTGTCTGTCCGTCTGTCATCACGATTACTCAAAAACGAAAAAAGATATCAAGTTGAAATTTATATAGCGTGCTCAGGACATAAAAAGAGGACATAGGTCAAATGGGTCTTGGGTCCGTAGCACCCATTTTGTAAACCGCTAGAGATAGAACAAAAGTTTAAATGTAAATGTTCCTTATAAAAAAATAAACAACTTTTGTTTGAAACATTAATTAATTTGTAAAAGCTTGAGGCGCTCAATATCAAGAATGAAAAGTAGGTATGTGGAGTGGTTGAGGCGCTCCGATTCATTTTTGATATTTTAAGAGCGCCTCAAGATTTTACGAATAGTCGTGTATACATTTTTACGGGCAGACAAACAACTCTAGACTAAATATTATACACTCCTTTAATAAGTATGACATATATTCAGGAGAGAAAAATATGCCAAGAAATATAAAAAAAAAAAATTGAATTATTCATGCTTCTATTTGATAGATTTTTTGCGTTGATTGACATCTGCCGATAACATGTAAGATTGATATTACTATGTCAGATAATATGTCTGATTCGTATTACAGTAATAGATATTCATAGTATAGGAATTCCCTTAAATCAACAATAAGTCCTTAACACTTGTATATCCGCACTAAATCCTTTCGAAGTCCATTAATTTTAATAAGAAATGTGTAGAGGTGCGGAAACAGTAACATGATTTAAATATCTTAGGGATAACTTTATGAGATAAAGTTATTTTATCTTACAAGTTTCTATTTGATCAAGGAAACTTTTTTCTTAACCGATAAACACTTTATTCTGCCGCATTTGACAATAGATTGCATAGACTTTTCTTTACCTATAATTGAATAATTATAATTAATCTTCATTTTTTACCCATATTATACAAGCTGTTCCAAAAGAAATAAAAGTTTCATTCATTTTAAAGTCGAAAACTATTATTGAAGGCAATATTCGACATCTAGTTGGTTTAAAATTATAGTTAGTATCTTAATGAGTAAATCTACCAAAGGAGCTTATTCTCACGGAAATATTGAAAATCAAGAGTCATTCTGGAGCCGATATTCTGAGACACAACCCAATATGGATCCGGAACCCCACCAGATCATTATGGGAACCTATCCTATAATATGATATTTCAGATCCCTCATAAAGTTTTCATGACACTAAATTGAGGTTGAGAGAGCCCAACTGACTAAAAGTACAAGTTCGCAGACCAGCAACCTTTTTGTAAAATGATTAATACATACTTGAAACTTCATGAGTGGCTTGGTGAGTCTACCAAAGTTTGTGTGAAGGTACTGTGTTTTCAAGTGAGCTTTTTAACGCCATACTTAACTGTGATCAAAAGATGACATTAATAATTATATGTACTAAAAAAAGAAAGCAAGTTTCAATTGTGAGCTTAGAGTTCCGTTTTCGAAAAAACTAAAAAATTGGCGATGATCTTCAAAATCGATTCAGTTTGGAAAAGACGTAACGTAT
The DNA here is from genome assembly GCF_905475395.1 of Chrysoperla carnea. Classification (NCBI taxonomy): domain Eukaryota; kingdom Metazoa; phylum Arthropoda; class Insecta; order Neuroptera; family Chrysopidae; genus Chrysoperla; species Chrysoperla carnea. The sequence goes on from NC_058339.1 coordinate 18,730,833, forward strand.
AATTTTAATGGTCAAATAAACCTGGCTCAATTCATTTTGAAAAGTGAAATGGTAAAATAATTAGGTAATTCAAAACAATAATTCAAAAGAACAAACTCAACTCAAATATTTCAATTTCATTTAAAATATTTCCAAAAATTTGTCCAAAAAAATGATAAGTATCCTTGTCCTCTTATCTGATATCCTTGACCATCACTTTGATATTGATTAAGGAAGGAGTGTTATAAGTTTAAAGTGTTTATCTGTGCGTTTGTGTGTTTCTCAGTGGCATCGTAGCCCTTGAACGGTCGAACCGGCTTAAGAATATTTTATACTTAAGTTTCCAAAAATTGGTTTACAAGGAATCAATCGCATTTGTCGGGTTTTTTTTTTTAAATTTTGTAAATTTCACTTGTTTATATTACTAAGTAGTTTAAAAAAAACAAATTAGTCCCTAATTACACTCATTACTAGGCATATAATTTTCAACATTTTCAAATAAAAGACAAAAAAACCGTCCTGTGTATTATAAAAAAAAAAAAAAACACAAAACACCCCACACAAAAGCATTATAGAACATTGTTAATTTAATTTGAACATGAATATTAATAATCTTTTTTTATAGTCACACCAAAAGAATAATAAAAACTGAATAAAATTTTAGTAAAAACACTTGTTTCAGTTAAAATTATTATTGTATTGTTGTTGTGTTGTAGTGTGACTCTCGTTTGGCGGTCGACAATCATAGCGATGGTGGTGGGTTGAATAATGATTATTGTAGCTTTTCTGTTGTAGATTATTCAACATAATATATGTAACCGCCCTCGGTTTATCCTAATTGTTAATTTTGTACAAAATAAATTCATAACTACAATAAAATCGATGTTTTAATTGTTTTGTTTGTAATGTCACAAGTATTACAAGATTATTTTATTTTTTTATACGACATTTTGTATGGAAATAAGTAAAAATTGCCTCTTACTTTTATATATCACTAGCAGATATCCACCCGCTTTGCTGGGAAATTCCTAATTTTTAAATCAAAGACTGTCACGTTATATCGTTCACTGGATTTTAACTTTTTTGTACATGAAGTTTAGCCCATAATACTCGCTGACATTTTAACTTTCTATAGGTCCAATCATTAAATTAACCTTATTTTTATACCTCTTTTATTGGAAAATTACCCCATCCTTATAAGTTTCATTAAATTCCAAAATTATTTTTCCAATTTTTCTCGATTCTTTCACAGGGATAAGTACTCCTTATAAAAATTGCAAAAAATCGAAAATTTTTTTTTATCTCCAATTTCAATAAAACTCAGTATATAAGGTAATTTTGACCCAAAAAGTAAAAAAATCGGGTGCATTTGTTGACTGGTCCAATAGTTTTGGAGATACGAACTAAAATCGATCCAAAAATTGCGATATCTCAGAAACTCTGCATCTAATCATTAAATTAACCCGATTTTTATACTTTTCGGGTCAAAATTACCTCATCCACCGAGTTTCATCAAATTTCAAAACAATATAATTTTTGCGTTTTTCTCGATTTTTTCAAAGGGGTCCCTTAAAAAAATTTAAAAAAATCGAAAAAGAATTTGGTACCTCCAATTTCGATAAAATTCAGTATATAAGGTAATTTTGACCCAAAAAGTACAAAAATCGGGTGCATTTATTGACTGGTCCAATAGTTTTGGAGATACGAACTTAAATCGATCCAAATATTGCGATATATAAGAAACTCTGCATCTAATCATTAAATGAACCCGATTTTTATACTTTTTGGGTCAAAATTACCCCATCCACCGAGTTTCATTAAATTTCAAAACAATATTATTTTAGCGTTTTTCTCGATTTTTTCAAAGGGGTACGTACCCTTTAAAAAAATTTCAAAAAATCGAAAAAAATTTGGTACCTCCAATTTCGATAAAACTCAGTCATAAGGTAGTTTTGACCCAAAAAGTCCAAAAATCGGATGCATTTGTTGATTGGTTGAATAGTTTTTGAAATTACGGACTAAAATCGATCGTAATATTGCGATATCTCAGAAACTCTACCCACCCGCTTTGCTGAGAAATTGCAATTTTAAAACTATTTCATTAGTAACTTCACTTCATTTGCCAGAATTTATTTCTGTTTTTGTGAATAATTACGTTGGTTTTATTTTTTGGTGCGACATTTTACACATAAAAACAATTAATTAACTCTTATAGTATTAATATCTGATTTTTATTCTTCCATATTCATAACTGAAACTGTATAAATAATGAATCAAGTTTATGTGCAAAAATAAACTTCTTTTTAATGTTTTGTAATTAAAGTTTTATATTAATTGTGTATAATTAAATTGAAATAAAAGATTCCTTTATGATAACTGGTATACCGGATGTGTATCAAAGCTATAAAGCTGTGTCTTGGTAAATGGCTGGGAAAAAGTGTAGAAAAAATGTAAAATATTCACATTTTGATTTTCTGAACTATCCTTTATCTCTGGCTGGCAAAAATATAGTTGAAAATATGAATTTTTTTTCTCAGAGGAATGTAGACACACAATAATGTTTATTTTTTATTATATTTTTATTTCAGTAACGTTTCAGTCAAAATTTAAACTTTCTCAGGCATCTGAAATACAACAAAGCACATGCTAGCTAGTACAGAATTATTCAACGCTCATATTTACAATGATAAATACTTCACAAACAAACATTAAATAATCTAATACTTTAAGAATCTTTTTTAACACACTTTATAAATTAACAGGATTTGTTAAAATAAATTAAAATAAATTTTATTATCAAAATAACATATTAAATATTTTAACTAACATAGTGTCTACAACAGTTATTTACTTTGCATATACTATATTTTGGTGATGTTATGTAGATGACAATTTAAAATATATTGTTTTTGTTTACGATCGATTAATTGTCCTCTACATAGAAAATGAACAATGAAAAAAATCAAAATTAATTTCTCAGGCTATGAAAGAAAACATCACGTTAATATTATAAGCTATTGTCAGATTTTTGGAAGTAAAAATATAAAATTAAGATTCAGTATCATGTATTTTATTTATTCGGGTTGAAGTGAATGTTCGAATAATTTCTAATGGGTAAAATCATGAAAAATAAAAAACTCAATAAACTGCAAATAATAAATCAACTTCAAAACAAAAATGTACATGCCTTGGGTAGAGTCTGATGCGACCCTTGAGGTCCACACAAATAATTTCCCTGAATAATAAAAAGTTATGAAAAATTTAAAAAAATAAAAAACCAACTCGAAACAACTCCACCGAATACCATCATATCTTTTTGGATCATATTGCCGTTAAAACGCTTCGATCGACACCTCAACGAAGTCGATATCAATTTTATTAGCGCGATATCGATCAGGATAAATTTTTAGAAATAGCTCGCTCGCCTCGCATCGGCTTGATCGAATGCTATGAAATTCTTTTCGGATCAAATAATTCAAAATACTCTTTTTCTTTTTAGTAAGTGGATTGAAAATTTATTTTTTTCTTGTAGATTTTGATTTATGTTATTTTTTATGAGATATGTACCAAAATATTTTACTAATTTTAGGAAGCACCAAAATTGTCTATTTCAAACTTTTGAGAGGTTCTTTCAAGAGATTTGACTAATGTAGTGACTGGTTGAATTACAATTAATTTGCTAAAGAATGATTTAAAAAATTCCTAATGAAAATCCAATTTTCAAAATTTACTTTGTATGTTTGTATTAAATCGCCAAGGATTTCTAATCAAGTGCATAGAAAAGATAAATAAAAAACATCCTGTATTCCCAAGTTAACATTTGGAAGAAATAATTTAGGTCAGTCGTTATGATCTCACATCTGGTATCTAAAGTTTTTACTTGACCCAATTTTTATTAATCACTATGTATACTCTTTTTTTTTTTTTAAATATTGATACATAAGATATAAATGTTTTTTTGATTATTATTATACATAAATATAATTTAATTTTTATTATTTTTAATATAAATATTTTTTAAATTCCTATTTTTGTTTGATTATGATTATGATGATTATTATTGTTATTATTATTTTTACAAAGGGTGATAAGTTTATTGCAAACACCAAATGAATGGAGAAATGTCTAAATTGCGTGATGTTTATAAATATATATTTATTTGTTAGATATATATCGCCATATTTGTACGTAGGTTTGTGTTATTTGAACCGTTTTATCATATTTAATAATTTTTTTGATTAAATGTTTAATATACATGAAATATTATTAATTATGATTTTATCCACAAATGATTGTTAAACATTTTTATAAATTGATTTTATAAAAAAAAAAAGAAAAACAATAGACTAGAATAAAACAAGGTATGGTAGATATGGCTTTAAAAGGCTAGATCAATAACTTTAATCTTAATGGAAAATGTAAACACTTGTGACGAATAACTTCTTTTTGATTTAATTATTATAATGAACCAATTAGTATATTTTGTCATAATTTGAACTTAAATGCCATCTAATTATCATTTAATTTTCAATTTTTACAACTTTTTTTCCAAATTTTTTTGAAAATGAAAATATTTCCGTAGATATTAGTTCAATAAACAATTTTCAAAAATATGTAAACGTTATTCTTTGTAAAATGGCAAAAAAACTTTTGTTCTTGGAAGCTTACTGCTACTGTAGATAGAGAAAGATTAATAGATTAATTAATAGATTTGGCCATAATCGCATACTATAATGATGCCGAAATTAGTGCCCTAAACAATTGGTAGTGTTGTTAGCGACCAATATATCAGAATATTTGGTTGGTAAATAAAAAAAACGTTAAGGACTGTAGACTTTCCCTCTGTGGATTATATTGTGCCCACGTAAATTTCAAGAATCCATCGATTTCAAAATTGATACCTCCTTTTAATGTGAAAAAGGTTATATACTCCGTAATAAGGATAAGGGTTACAGTTAGAAAGTAATGTGACTACATTTGGTTTTTTGATAGAAACTATGCTGATTTTCGCCTGGAGTTCGTAAAGATACACCACCAAAAAACTTTGACAATATACATTATTTATAATGAGGTTATATTTCCTTTTCTCAGAAAGATTTGTCCATAAGAACAGAGGTTATCCACATCATTATTTTGAGTTTTTAATTAATTAACTACAGGAGTTGGTCGGTTTTGCGTCTGAAGTCGACTTTGATCATTAGTATGTTGTCATCCATGCAAAGACAGTCAAATTAATCTCATAATAACCAGCCACTTAGTTCATTTTTACATCAATTGATAACTTTTATCCGAAATGTGGGACAATCAATTTTAAATTACGAAAAATCACAAACTATGATATTTGATATTTCATGTACGGGAAATTTTGAAAAACTATCACGTTAACTTTATTTTTAAACTTTCAAATTACGGGGTAATTTAATATTTAACTCAAAATTTAAGAAAAACAAAATTTTTTCCATCAATTGTGCTGAACGGTTGTAAAATATTTTGTCCCATAAATGGGACAAAAGTTATTATGAGGTAAATCTGTCGGGGCTTGAATTCATAACCTCCCAGTTAAGTTTAAAACGTTAAATTATTAAGGTCTGTTTGATCTCGGCTACTTGCTTGTTAAAAAACTTGCACGAAGATACTTGGTTATTTCGTTGTTAATTATGCAACGGAAGTTTAATCAATAAATCAAGAGACTTCTACTAATTAATAAACTTTCTTTGACAATATTTGAACTAGCAGCGTTAATACTTAAAAGTCATACGTTCCTGATAATTCTTTAAAATGGTAAATTTGCAAATAAAATAAGAAATGCATTTATATTTTATACGTTTCAGCAGGTATTCAAGCAATGTAAACAATTTTCATCATTTATCCAATCTCTAGTATAAAATATTAAGTTACAAATTTATTACAGATATTTGTTTTATTTTTTTTTTAATCATTGATACCAATCTACACCAACAATCGTTTAGGATTACAAAACCATTATTAATTATGTTACGTATAGATACGTTATAGGTAGGTATAGAATTATAACGAAATGATTGCGTGCAAATGTTTTTAAAAAATATACTCAATAAATTTCTTTTTTTTTTATTCATTAGGTACACTTTTTTCTAAGTTAAATAATTTTTTTTGTTATAATAAATATCGTATTGATAAAACATACAAATTTAATAAGTTCATTATTTGTAAAAAATTATTGCAAAAAGGTATTAATTGGTAAGAGTCATAGAAATAATATATTTGAAGGGTTTAGAGGAAAAACTTGACCATTTAGAATTTAGATTGCTTAAAAATACGGCAGTTCCATGGTTTTATACAACAAACATATACTTTTTGAATCTATTTGATAAGGAGCCTTTAACAATTTAAAATAAGGCCTTTATATAATTACCCGTAATTACTCATCAGAATATTCTTAAAAAATGTTCAAAAATTTTTTACAAATAGTTATTTTATACATTACAGTATGCGCCAAATCCGGTAGTTATGATTTTAGAATTTAGGTAGTTATGGCAGAATTGTTTATGATGTTGGCCCAGTGAAAAATCAAAGTTTGTGATCTTGAGCGCCGAACGCAACTTTAGGGCGTTTTTAAAGTAAATTAAATTTGATACAATATGAGACTAAAATTGTCCTTGTGGACTCTATAGTTTCCCAAAGAAAGCCTTTCAAAATTTATCAGTTTCTTAAAATTCGCAATTTTATGTAATATTCTGTCATGCTGAATGAATTTGGACCCTATCAATGAAACTTTTTGGACCGGTGATATGCTATTCTATATTTTTTATTTTGTTGAATTTTATGTTTTTTGTTGAATTGCATTTTTGACTTTCAAGCTCAGAGCTTTTTATTGTGAAGGTACATTAATTATTCTAGAAAAAGCCGTGGATAGAGCCTGGTGCAACCCTTGAGGTCCACACAAATAACATCCCAGCATAATAAAAAGTTATAAAAATTTAAAAAATTAAAACATAAAAACTGGACCATATTATATAAATGTATATATTTTAACAATGGTCATTTTGACATCTATTAGGTAGGATCGATGAAAATTTGAAGAAATTTTTTCAAAATTCCATCATCAGTACAAAAGCAAAAGTTCAATTTCTATGAGCAATTCGCTCAATAAAAATCTTTTAAAAAAGCGTAAGAGGATCTCTATACGTAACCGTTCTGTAGAGTTAAGAACAAAATTAATTTCCTACAGTAAAATCAAGTATCAATATATATTATGAATTTCTATAGAGAATTACGTGTTCCATAAACATATGTAATGCTTTGAATATATGTTTCGTATAATAGATTTTTCTTTATTGCAATAGAAATTTGAAAGATAGACATATTTTGTCTATAATCCGGTCTATTTATAAGTAAACATAACCACATACCCACGGTGAAATCATTAAGTTCAGTCACGCATCATCCATCCAGTAGGCACAATATTGCCAATATTATGGTATACCTTAGTTATAATAATATTACGGAAAGTGTCGTACCTCAATCAATATTAAAGATTATATGGTTTTTATTCCACATTTTTTACAATCCTTTTACATATATATGGTATCACAATGGGCTCTATAGCCTAAGTGTGTCCTTCGTGGACAACCAATTTAGCTTAACCTAACCTATCTACATATTATGATTAATCATTAGAAATTTTTATTCAAACGATTTATTCTTAGTGGACAAAAGCCTATCTCAAGTAACTTAAGCATTATTCATTGTTCCCAAGGTACAACATATTACCCTACTATATAATAGGTAACTTGTGTGTGTAAGGTAACCGATGAACCGTTACAAATCATTTTATACACTTATTTAGATTATATACTTATCTACATTGTAGTTATATATACATTCATCTCATTCTTGTTTGAACTTTATCCTAGTTAGTTTTTTTCTTTTTTATTATATTAAAAAGAAAAGAGAAAATATACATTTAAGGTTGTTGTCGCGATATTTGAGTAGCGTCAGAAAATTCTAAATTTTTGTGTACTTACTAAAGACATGATTGTACAATTACCCTTAAAATTTGAATCTGATTGACCGTCTTGAATCCGAGATAAATTTAATTAAAAGTTCGATATTTAACATGTATTGTATACACTCTTTATACTTTTGCATCTGTTATTAATTTATAAAAAACAAACTAACTGTCAGATATTTTCCAAAAACTAACAGTCTATTAATTGATTTTATTTCGATTCTAAAAAGAAATAAAACAAAAAATTTTGACCGTCTAGTTATTGGTTTAAAGTTTAACAATTTATAAGCAAGTATACATAGTAGCGAGTCAGACAGAAGAGTGTTAGGATTGGTGTTGTATACGTACACATGAATATTGTATGTGTAACGTCTCCGCGATTACAGGCTTGCTTGAATATTATGGATCACTTAGCTACAAGCTCGTATACTTTTACAGCGCGCATTATCCATAATATTTATATAGATATATATATATATATATATATATATATATATATATATATATATATATATATATATATATATATATATATATATATTGTACCACGACAACTACCTTAAGTATATATATATATATATATATATATATATATATATATATATATATAAATGTATAAATAGTTATGCTTACCTATTCAAAAAAAAAAGAAAGAAGGAAAACCATAAAATAAAAAAGTACACTTAAATTTCACATTTTTGTGAAATGGATACCTACGCGATAGAATTACTGATACCATTAAATATTATTTATAAGAGTTATGAGTGCATGGTTTCGATAAAAATTGTGTCCTCTCATATACAATCATACCTCGAAAAATATTCTACTGACTATAATAAAAATATATTAAATTAAATAAAAGCTGAAAAGAGAAAACAAATTCAGTAGTTTTCATCCTGAAATATGTAAAAAGTTGACTGAGACCCAGTTTTTACCCCGACATACAATGGCGGGGGCTAAGTATTTGACCGATATGTATGTATGTCATCTGTTCGGACCTACCTTCTTTACTACTTATCATAATTTGACAAATAAGGTATCGTTAGAAGCGTTTTGATCGTCCGCTGGTTATAGGCTATCAATAACATCACATTAAATTGAATACGGCCCCCTCTAGAAGCCATAAAGCTCTGATAGCACTTAACAAGAAAATAAACGCATGAAAACAAGTAAATATTTTGAAACCTTAAATATGCGAATCATGATCTAATTTAAATTTGGCGATGGATAATAAATTATTTTTTAATGCTTTGGCTAAATAATAATGGGTCAAGTTCGAAAAAAAAGCATAGACTCCATAAAAACATACATGCGAAGTTGCGGACACTATGTAAGTATTAAAGTAGAAAATATTATATCCAATCGATAAAAACATTTTTGTAAATGTAATTTTATCAAGCATTTTATTTTGCATAATTTTGTGAAATTCTTTGTCTGATTTTAACTAATAAAAATTTTTTTTTGAAACTTTAGTGTGTAAACAAAAGCTATAACCATATTATATTTCATACAAAATGAATGTTAAATTTTATAAAACAAAAATTATTTCTATTTTATATTATTATGTACTCTGCAATAAAACAAAATAAATAAATAAAAGCTTAATGAACAATTTAGTTAAACAATGAATTGGGAAAATACATGAGGGAGTTTTTAGTATAGCTAATAGTTAACTAGTGCAAGAGCTGAATGACTTTTAGCCTGTGTGTTTTAATTCGGCACTACAACTAGTCTACAGCGTAGAGGGGGCTATGACTTCGTGACCAACACACTCACGAAACTTCGTGAGTGGCTTCATTTCAGTGTAACCTAAAACATTTTGTATTTACGAAAACTTTGGATATATTGGGGCGTTAGCAAAATAAAATATATAGTCGTTAAACTGACATAATTAAAGATAATTAAAGCGAAAGTCTGAGAAAACGGCTCAGGAAATACGTATACCAGTAAGTACATTTAATTTTAGTTATATTTATTAAACAATTGTGTAAAAATTAGACGGTTGTACATAAATTTCATATCCCTGTTTTTCCGACATGTTGGGGGTAGAGGTCACATCAAACAGTCCATCTAATCTGATGTCCTTGACAATCACTTTGATATTGATTTGATATGAGTGTTATAAGTTTAAAGTGTTTATCCGTGCGTCTGTGTGTTTGTCAGTGACATCGTAGCCTTTAAACAGTCGAACCGACTTGATTGAGAGCATTTTATAGCTAAGTTTCCAAAAATCGGTTTACAAGAAATAAATCGCATTTGTTGGGGGTTTTTTAAATTTTGTAAAATTAAATTTATCTAATAAAATCTGTCTAAATACTTGAATGGCTCTTCAAAAGAACTCAAAAGTGAATTATTTTTTTGATTTTGTAAAATTCAAAACCATCCAGCGCCTACTCTAAACATTAGTTTTAAGCCAAAAATTTGTATAAAACATAATATTTTAGAGTAGGGTTATTACATTTTCAATAATATAGTATAGTTCTTTCATAGTCATAAAACATTGTTGCTATAATCTGTCTTTATTAATAACGATAATCATATCTTTACAACATTTATAATATGATACTCGTATGTCTTCTGATTCAATCATGTACATTTTATATATATTTTATACATAGTGTCTTATTCTAAATCTAATAGTTTCGATAACGTCAGTATATGAGCTAGTGAAATAAATGCCACATTTCTCTGAGGAACTTGAAATCTCTATCAGTATTGATTAAAATGAGATAAAGTTTTGAGAAAAATTTTCAATTTTCATGTCATCCGAAGACATTTTGCTAATATTTTAGTTTTTTGAAGATCATAATATCCACTTTCATACATTGGATTGACAGAAGCTTTTAAAACATTGGAAATACAACGTTTCTTCACAAAATCAGGTTTTTATTTCAGCTTTTTGGTGACTTCCAACCCTTATTCCCGTGCAGTTTAATCTGGGAACGAAATCGATCCATTATGGATAACTTGCATGCAGAAACTGCAGAAAATTTCCCCTCATTCTAGTCAAATTTTATATTCTTTTTGTCAAAAGGGAAGTGATAAAATGGGATAAATTACATAGTTTACGCTCCAACCATATAGACAAGTTGACAATAAATAAATAAACTTTTAACAAACAAAAAAACCGACTTAAAAAAAAAAAAAAAACTATTCCAAAACATATTAATATGCACTAAAAAGTAAAAAAATAACGATAATATAATGTAGTTACAATTATTGTTTTGAAGTTATTGTATAAAACTGTTTTGTGACAGTTGTTTCCGTGTCTGACACTGGCTCCAAAAATAACAATAATTGTAACTACAGTATATTATCATCGTTATTTTTTTACTTTTTAGTGCATATAATTAATATATATTGTTTTGGAATAGTTTTTTTTTGAAGTCAGTTTTTTTTTTTGTTAAATTTTTTTTATTCTGTGATTTTCAGTGAAACCGCCCATTTGTCGCGCACATTAATGCAAATTTAAGACTTATATGGTTTTCTCATGGATAGACCACACGGAAAGCACCAGCTTTCAACAAAAAATTCATCAATATCGGTTAATCCAGTCGAAAGTCGAATTGAGAACCTCCTCTTTTTTTGAATTTGTAGTCGGTTAAAAATCTTGAATTTTAAAAAGTGTTACAACACAAGCACAGTTTGAAAACTGATTGACTTTTACTCAGTGAAGATTATAAATGTTTTGCACGCCTTTCGTGCTTCTATCTTCGCTTCTGTGTGACCGACAAGTAGAAACAATTTGTATACAATTTACTATAATTGACACCTAGATTGTCGTAATTTTATTGAAAAAAGTAGTTTTTCGTTTGCTGCATTTTTTATTGAGCTTACATCTCAAATCAAATTTTTGAAAAAACTCAGTGTGTGATAAAGCCAGTGATCATCCTATACATACAGCATAGTATAATATAATATAATGTACTTATAAATATAATAATATAAGATAATCATACTTATTCAAGATGTATATCTAAGCAATTTAGTGTTTGTCTATGTTAAATTATTATCCTTCTTATAATATGGTTACTTGTCATGTTTGCCTAAAGAGATTACAAGAACAACATTTCGATACTGAATCGCAATACAATGTATGGTATATGTTATAATGTGAAATGTATCAGTTTTGATGTATATGTTTACTCGCATTTGATCTTTACAAGAATATTCAAAAGTTTGATAGAAAAAAACACTTCATCCATGTACATTTTCTATTAATAATTAATTGTACTCAATTCTTAAAGAGGATTTAATTATACTTATTATGGGTAGTTCAGGAAATATGCAAGGATTAAATAATACTTGAGATCTCAATAAAACTTTATAAATACATTTTTTGATTAAGAAAATCAAGTTTCCAAAAATCGCAAAAAATTCCTAGGTCATGGGGCTTTTTATTAATATTTTATCGTTCATTCGTTGGCTAAAAAATGATGAATCATATAGGTTGACGTTTTCAATTGGATATTTCTATATCAAAAAATCTAGAGAGTGTGATAAAAAACTATCTTAAATATTAGTCTTGAAGTTTATAAATAAGACCATAAGAATATAAGTTTGTCGATGGTATAAAAACAAAATTTTAATTTAATTATGAGTACTTCTAAAATCCATCATTTGATGAACGGAGACGACTATAGTTAGAGTATTGATAATTGAAGAGAGATATCTATATTATCAAATTTATAAGCAGCACTTTTACATAATATATTATATATTTTTGTAGTTGCGAGGTTTTGAAAAGCTTAAAATAACACATAAATTGACTACCAAGCATGTATTTGGTATATATGTATGTACCGTCCATATAAACCAAAACTTTTTTACAATACTGTAGGGAAACAAACACCTTAAAAAAATTTTATATTATTTATCGTTGTTTTTGGAATCGTTGGATATTTGAGTTTTCTGAAGAGAAAAACTTATTGTAATAATATTCCAAAACTTCGGGTATGATTGAGAAAATTGTTACTTAAAAGAATATCTTATCAAAAACCAAAAAAATGTTTTTTACTAAAGCATTCTTTTGAATAACATTAAAGTATTACTCCAGATTATATAGAATAATCTAATTGAAGCAGAAACAAACATAAACACAAACTTAAAAATCTAGTTAAGTTAATAACTTCCAAGATTAAAATTAGATATTGCAACCCTAAAGTTAGTATTATTTTGATTAATCTTGTCTTGATAATATTTTGTATATTATGAAGTAGAACAAGGAGAAGTGTAGTAAAATCAACATAAGAAAATGAGTTTAGAGTTGTTAGCACGTGCTTTTAACAACATAACCAAATTAATAGGGTAAGATTTCTGTTAACTTCACAAGCATCATTTTAGTATGTACAATCATTTTAGAACGTACAATTTATTATAATACAGAATACATGTGTATTGATTTTGATATACATATATCATTTATAATTTAATTATAGAAGTGTCTATTTAGACGTTAACGTACAAAGATTGTTCAAAAATTATTTCTTATATTCTTGTAAACTGTCTAATTTTTCAAATGAAATGTTACGTGATGTTACCTAATCTAGGAGATGTTACCTCTTCAATTTAATCCAATGGTATTACACACTGAAAAAATAACTTTTAATATCAACTGATATGAGGTTGTTTCAACCTCATCGCGAGATCAAATATTGCGAATAGGGCCACGAATGTGATACAACTACCGTACGGGGTTGAGTGGTGAAGTTGACATAAACGTGTGAGTTGTTTCTATGGAAGTAATATACTGTCTAACAAAATTCGAAAATTGTTGTTTTGAAAAAACAATCTTTTTTTGATTGGTTCTACCACTTATAAATATGATAACAAAATAGTGATGTGATTAGCACAATCACATTAACAGGTTTATTAGATTTATTTAAAAAAAAAATTAGAATGCATCGAGCGACCTATGGATTACTATTGATTGTAGTGACTTAAGTCCACAATTGTACCAACTGGCCTATCGATGGTTGTTATATATGTATTCCAATAAGGTATATATAATAAAAAATATTGTTTAAAATAAAGCATTACTAATGCGTTAACATGTACACAGTAACGGCTTTCAATGTTACATATGCGTCCATGTAATTTATTAAATTGATATTATATGTCCAATATTTCCATATGGCCATTTTATTAAAGAAGTCTGTTCTGTCGGTTGCTGTTTATGTTTCATAAATAATCATGTTTTGTTAAATTAGGAACATAATTTGTTTCCAATATAAAAGGAAGTAAAAACAATAGAAGCGAGTGAGTGTGAACCCCGGTTTTTTTACATGCAAGAAAGTAATACAATTATTAAGACAAATTATTATTATTTAAAAATATAAAAATATTAAAATAACAAACGTTTGAATAAGCAACGTGCCAAGTAATAAATTATATATTTGTGTATAAATATAGGATGTTTCAAAATTGCACGGCACTATTTAAGGTGCTTTTTATCTAGCTCAAAATAAGCAAATTTTTCATATAATAGTACATACTGCTGAGATAGCGGAGAAAATGGTATTTTTCTTGATTGAAGCATTTAGCACGATGAATCCTTACTGATTGAGCAGTATCCCCGCGATTCTTGATACTCATGGACTTTCTGTGTAAAACTGAAAAAAATTTACAGATTTTTAGTTTTTTTTTTTCTTAAAGGTAATTTTAGCTAATGTTATTATTCTCTTAGTTTCATTTGTTGATTTTCCACTTGTAACGATGTTTGCTTTTCGAAACAACCATGCACACTGATTTATGTGGATTGATATTCAAACCCAGAGCCTTGCTTTGACGGTTTACTTCGTTAACCAGTAAAAATTGGTTACCGAACTCACAATCGTGTACGATGGCCTTCGTAATTAAGAGCATCCTGTAAAGATAAAATAAAATAAATAATAATATTAGAGAAAAATAAATGATACCAATAAAAATAATAAAATTTATTATTATTAAACTGTTAATAGCAGCAAATATAAGTAACATGTTTAGATTATTTATTTAATATTGTATTATATATTATATTATATAGTTTTATATAAATAATAGTACTTGTATCATATAATAATATTTATTTTATAACTTTTCACACATCATCATCATAGTCATAGTTGTACTCGTAGTTTTGTAGTGGATGGTGGAGTCTATGGGAGTGGGATTGTGTCATATAGGTATTATATAGAGAAGCGTTCATTTGGTCTCCCTATATATGCAGGAGAGCTACCTAGATCAGCCTTGTGTTTTTTTAGATTCATCGTTATTTTGTTTTTAAGCCATGTGTATATGAAATATATCATAGTATATTAATTTTAGTCCCAAGTTTGTAACGCTTAAAAATATTGATGCTACGAACGAAATTTTGGTATAGGTGTTCATAAAATCACCCAATTAGCCCATTGCCGGTTATCTTTCTTTCCACTTGTCCGTGTGTGTAGATGATAATTAAAAAAGAAAAAAGAAATCTAGCTGAAATTTTTATAGCGTGTTCAGGACATTTAAAGTAAGGTCGAGAGTTCGTAAAGAGCAACATAAGTCAATAGGGTCTTGGGTCTGTAGGCCCACCTTGTTAACTGTTAGAGATAGAACAAAAGATTAAGTATAAAAAATGTTCATTTCAGCATGTATTTTGTAGTTTTTTATACCGATGGACCAACCAGGACGTTAAAGGACAACATTAACAACCTTCCTATATATATATATTTGGTATATAGCGTTAGATATCGTAGAATAACGCGATTATGATGGTGCGATGTGGTAGGAAATGCTATATTATATTGAAGTTATATCATATTATGATTATTATTATTATAGATCCATAATATACATTACATGTTGATTGTCTCAAGAGTATTAAAAACCATTCATTTTACACAGTATGGTACAAAAGTTTATGTTTGTAATATATTTTAAATCTAGGAATAATACATAAACAAGTGAAATTTACAAAATTTTAAAAACCCCCGATAAATGCGATTTATTCCTTGCTAACCAATTTTTGTATAGTTAGCTACAAAATGTCCTCAATCAAGTTGGTTCGACCGTTTAGGGGCTACGATGCTACTGAAAAACACACAGACGCACAGATAAATACTTTAAACTTATAATACTCTTTCTTAAATCAATATCAAAGTGATGTTCAAGGACATCAGATGAGATGAAAGGGACACTTAGAGAGCTATCACTTTTTGGGACAAATTTTTGGAAATATTTTAAATTGAAATATTTTAGTCGACTTTGTTCTTTTGAATTATTGTTTTGAATTATTGTTTTGAATTATCTAATTATTTTACCATTGCACTTGTCGAAATGAATTAAGTCAGGTTTCTTTGACCTTTCATTTCCATAGTAATTACTTATATGTAAAAATTATATATCAGGCTTTTTCCAAACTGAATTGTTTTTGAAGATTATCGCTATGTACCCTAAGCTCGCACTTGAAACACTCTCCGTTAAATTACCTTTCAAATGAAATCAAAAAAATTTAAATCGGTTTATCCGTTAAGACGCTACGATGCCACAGACAGACACACACACACATAGAGGTCAAACTTATAACATATAACCCTTTGTTAAGTTCTGGGGTTAAAAAAGATAATTAATGTGTTGATCTGGTCATAATGGATCATATCCACTATGGTTTGCTTCTTTAACCATTACCTTTGATTTACAAACTGTCATTATGATTTAAACACTTTTCTAAAGAACGATATTAACGTGTGAACATGAACTTAAACTCAAACAGCTTTAGTTAAGTTTATAAAACGTAATAAAACATACAGCATAGCAACCGTCTGTATTGTTAAGTTGTTTGAGTGTGATATTTTATTCCCAAAACATTTCTCAAGTCTAATTGTTATAATTACTTATATCCTACATTTATTCTGTATTTGTACTGGATGTATATGGGTATAAACAAACGTATTCCAGATTATCTATAACGCGAAACTTATTTTAGAAGGGAGGAAATGGTTTTATAAATAAAAAAAACGGGGATAAATCGAATATGGACTGTCGAATCGGAAAAAGAATAATATAATTACATTATCGTATTTCAAGAATGTGCTTCTAACAGGTCATAGTGCTTTAGTGTCTCGGCTATGCCTCATAGGGATTTAAAAAAGTTGCTTGTTTTAACTAGAAATTTCAGCTCGACTAAGAAACGAAAAGGTCCTCTTTGCCTTCATTGAAATAGATTTTCTTGGCTCTGCTATATTTCCAATATTCTATGACAAAACCGCTCATTTAAAAGCGATCGCTATAAGAATAACGGAAGAAAAGAAAGTGGCAAGGGCGTCGAAAAAAGCGTTTTTTTTTTTGTAAACATTGCAATTATCCGCGTTTTCTTATGTATTTAAAAAATTGTTATAATGATTTAGTACGTTACGTGGAAATCTTGACTTTTTTTTCTTCAAGTTAACATTCAAATACTTTAAAGCTTCGAGACAGAACGGCGAATCCTACCATTTCTACTATAAGGAGGATTTTTATTGATTTAGCGTTGAGATATAGTTATTGGAATAAATACCATAAAATTACATATAACCATTTCAACTCATTTTTTAATTATCAAAAAGGTGATACGCATGGTCTGTGACACACTGTATGCATGTGAGTGCTTGATAGTAACTCACTATTCTCGCTTTTTCCACTTTAGAATGCCGCAACGAGTCACTGTTCTACCTTTTCTACGATCGTAATGCAAACACTTCATGCTTACTCAATATAAATAATACGATATAGGTACATATAATATTATGTGTACGGTTTTATGATGTTTATTTACTTGTAAACAAATTCTACTGTGTAGATAAACTTTTTGTTTACGTTTACTGATAATATTAATTAATG
The DNA here is from genome assembly GCF_905475395.1 of Chrysoperla carnea. NCBI lineage: Eukaryota > Metazoa > Arthropoda > Insecta > Neuroptera > Chrysopidae > Chrysoperla > Chrysoperla carnea. Next base: position 18,748,642 of record NC_058339.1, read on the forward strand.
ATTTATGTACGGTACATATATTTATATACATTTAACAATATTTTTGGCATCAAATATTATGAGCCTAAATTAAAAAAACAAATTAATTTATTGTATGGTCTATAACACATGCTCGTATTCACTATATAGACTAAGAGATACGAACATAGATTTCATATTTATATGATTATGATTTAATAACTACAAACATGCCTTATACTGGGGATATTGATTTGTCAATCTCTATGAGTAACAAAGAAGAGAAGAATAAATTCTTAGAAAACATATTAAAACAAGTGTAAGTTTTAATATGTTTTCTAACAAAATTTAAAAACACCCTCGACAAATTTTTTTGCTACGGAACCCTAAGCTTGCATTTGAAACATATAGAACACTCTTCTTTAAATTGCCTTTTTCCTTAAAACCTTTTCCAAACTGAGCCGATTTCTAAGATCATCGCCAATTTTTAGTTTTTTTGGGTACGGAACCCTAAATTTACACTTGAAACATAGTTAAGAACACTTTCCATTAATATACCTTTCAAACAAAACCAAAAAAATCGAAATATTTTCATTCGTTTTATCGCTACGATGCCACAGACAGACACACTCACATAGCGGTCAAACTTATAACACCATTTTTTTTAGTTTGGAGGTTAAATATAGACAACAACAAGACAGACAATAAGTTGATAATCGTTAGGTCAATACAAAGTACAAATGTACGCCTTTAAGTACAAATGTATGCCTTCTCTTAGGATAATGAAACAAAGTTCCACCTTATTTGATACCCTAATTTCCGTTGAGCCAAATTGAGAAGTATAGAAATTTCATTCTGACTAGTCGCACCAAATCAGAAAGATTATATGTTTAATGTAAAGAAAATTGCCCTGGCTCCCCCTTTGGAGCCATCTTTATCCATAGTTTTTCCCCGTGAAAACTTCCATTCCTGTGATTTTTTATTATGAAAATATTTGTTTCATTAAAAAAAAATTAAAATTTGATTACCATGGTTTTCCGTCATTACAGCTTTTTGAGTGATATTTTAAAAAGTTAACTGTTGTGAAGTTAAGAAGTAACCGCTGGACCTATCATGAACTTTTGCACAGACGTTCCTGAAATGGCTTAATTGTGCACTAAGAAAGGATTTTTTTGTTTCAAAATTTGTTGGAAAAAAATTTTTTATTGATTGCAAAAAGTTTTATCCTTACGTTCAAATACTTTTTTCCCAAAAAGAGCCAAATCATATTACAAAATTTAAATATTCAATCTTCTCATTTGCCTGTACAGCATTTCATTTATGCATTTCATGTGGAAAATATATAAATATAATATATATACCATGTATACCAAACGTACACATTTTGCCTAATACGCTCCCCTAGCGAGGGAGATCAACAAGACATGTCATGGGAAGTATTCAATGTTTGTTATGAAGATATTTTGCTATACTAAGAACATCATCATTCTATTTCGCCTTTAATAGTTTTTGCATGATAATTGAATAAGTTGAAAAGTAATGACTTTATAATTTTTAAGTTTGTTTATTTTTGTACCATGTACATATGATATATATATCAAGGTATACTAAGTATAAGTTTAGTACCAAGTTTGTAATACTTGAAAAATATTGATGCTATCTATGAACAAAATTTTGGTATAGGTATTCCATAAAATCACTTGAAGAGAGTTCATTTTCGGCTGGCTGTCTGTCGGTCCTTCTGTTACCACAATAACTCAAAATCTAAAATAGCTATCATGCTGAAACTTTTATAGTTTGCTCAGCACGTAAAAAGTAAAACTAAGTTTGAAATCAGCAAAAAAAGTTAAAATGTTTCTTATAAAAAAATAAACAACTTTCGTTGAATTATACCCTACCCATGGCTTGTTATATTTAAGTTTTTACTGGACTTAGCATACGTAAAATTCTTTTCTGAATATCTTTCAAATTTCTCGGTTTTTTCACAAATTTTCAAAATTGAGCGTTAGACTTTATAAATCGATCCTGTTTATTTTTCAAAGGTTATAAATACCTCTATTTTCCCAAAATAATTAAAAAACTTCTCTAAACAAGTAGAATTACTTTTCAACAATTTTAATAGACAATAGAATTGAAAACTGACAGATTATTGGGTATGAATTTTTCCAAATAAAACAATTGTAATTAATTTCCCTTTCGTCCAATTAAAATGTGGAACATTATCATGCATTATGTAATGATATTTTTATCAGGAAATTATTTTATTCCAAAGTGATCTTATTCAATATATAAAATTAAATTTTCATTCATCTACCATTATTCTTCTCTCGATAATAATTTTCTCAATCGAAAAGAAACTTATTTTAAATATTTTCTACTTTACATTACGTATGTTCCCTTTTTTCAATATAACCTTACGTACAGCGTGTTAATTTTCATCTCACATAAAATTTAAAAGTAAGTTACTCATAAAATGGTTTAAAAAATGGTTTTTTTCCAAAAAAACGGTAGCTCATAAAGCAGCGAAAGTTTCGTATTAATTTCAACTTTTAGTTCGTAGCTCCGTAACCATTCATTTATGAAGTTGTTGCATTTGAGTACAATATGCTTTGTCAAAAAATAGCTTGATACAACAAGTACCAAATTTTCTGCGTTTAAGGCAAGGAAATTTACTTCGGGTCTGAGGTGTTACGCCAATCGTAATTGAGAAAGTGGGTAACAGTTGGTAACAGTGTGGTAACGCGCAGTTTAATCGTGAATATCCTCCATTTTATATCGCACAAAAATACTTTTAAGCTCTCTGCAACAAGCGAAAAATTGAGGTTTTTAAATATATAACTATCTGACAATCGATAAAAGTTATTTAAAAAATCTGAATTGATCTTTTTCTAGATTGAAATCCTATATACATATTAAATTTATTGTAATGTTTAAACAGTGAAAAAGGTTCCAGAACAGTTAGAGTAGTAGTAGCAGGCGTCAGCTTCTAGTGAAGCTGTAGAGTATATTTATTGATCGTGGAGAGTTTAGGTTGGCTGTATATGAATGTATGCATGAATTTGTATATGTATTATATACAATGTTCTCTCCACTGTACGTTATATGTACAAACTACCACTATACATACGATGATGTTGTGAACGATGGCGCCACACGAGATGCTGCCCGTCTCCAGACGTCAGTATTCACATCCTCCCACCATAATACATATTACATACATTCTCTATGAAAATGTCGTTAAGGTAAGTTAACTCTTTGGGTCGGCCTATTACAATTTTTGGATTTTATTTTGAAGTCAGGCGATCTGCAGACAATGGACAGATACCTAACAACATGCAACAGGGGATCGGACTTATTTTGGTAAAAAATTGCCACTGCACGAATAGAAAGTGAAGTTGGTTTTTAAAAATCTTTACTAGTATGCAAGATATGAACATTTAAAATTCCCAATTAAACAAAGAGGTCTCTCACTAAATACTCACTAATGTCGTCATACGTGGGTATCGCCATAGAGATTACATATAAAACTTTGTTTTTCTAAAAGAAGGTGGGCAACCTTTGAATGCAATTTTTGTTTGCTTATAACTTCTTCGTTTTTTAATCAATTTCAATTTTAAATTTTGTCATTCAATCAAGTCTAGTTTTACATTGGTCATTTTAATATGGCCAATTCGATATCCAGATTATCCCCTATTAATACAAGACTTCATGAAGTTGTAAGATGAATCAACTTTCTGATCCTGAAATCGTTATAAAGGTTATTTCTTGAAAATGGACATACAAATGATAATGGCGAAAGAAAAAAGTCGATTGTTCAGTAGCTGGGTTAATAATTGTCAAGGAAATTGTTCAAATGAACCGATCCCAGCAGAAGCACAATTACTCCCTTAACAGCACAATTACCCTGTTAATTTTTTTTAAAAATTTATCCACATTTTGGTGGAAAAATGACTGATTTATCGAAAAGCGGCATTTTACAGCTGCTATTTTGTATTTTTACATTTTTACATTTGTATTTTTTGAACTCGGATTTGGATTCGGTTACCCTGAAAACCTCTTGCATAGATTTACTTTCTATTTTATACATTTTACAATATTTTAACCGTTTTTTGGGGGCTTAACGACGGTTTACAATGAAAGGGGGATTGTGAGACAACTTCTAAAAGTTTTGATCTAAATTAAATTACGAACAAAATGAGCCATATTACATCTGAATCAGACTTTTCTAAAAAAAATTGGATTTAAAAACTCTATTTGCCTATACTAAATGATCTCATAGGCCGAAATATGTTATTTTTCAACAAATTAGTGACTGGAACGAATCTAAGTGAGCCGGTCGTTAACGACCTTCCCATAGACTATCCATCTATCCAACAGGCTCTCAATTCTGATACAGTACCAACGTAGCATTGAGAGAAAGTTGGTATGTAGTAGCTTTTGATGGATGTTTGTGTTATCTGTTCTCCACTGAACTATATTTAAATATATTATTATTATTATTTTATTTTTCTTCTTTTCAACATTCATGTAGATATCTGTGTAAGCAGAAACATCTCCACCCATATCTTTCATTCACCACTACTACAACAGACTACTACTATTCGTTTATATAGAGTGTCCCACATTTTCATTTTATTACTATTTTTATAGTTATTGTTCATATCATCTTCGTTTCGTAATGTTCATTGAATATTAATGAAAATGTTATTATTTTGCTCCAATATTTTTTGATATTTGAATTTATATTAAAATGTTTTGATTATAAAAATATGTAACAAATATTTTTAGTTTATTACATACATACCTCAAATAATCTATGATAGATATGATCCTCAGAAGCCAGACCAATAGCGTTCTGATACAATAAGATAAGTTTATTATCAATGCCAATTTTATAATAAAATAAATACAAATCCGCTTACAAATTATCGTCACTAAAGCTTTAGGAACGAAGTTCCTTACAGAACCTGTACAAAAACAAATTTTAACGTTAAATAAATACTTTTACACAATTTTATAAACTTACTTTTCTAAATCTGTATGATATATGTAATCTTTTTTTATTGATATAAACTAATTAGTTATAAGTACTAATTTATATATAGAACAGTATTAAATTTGATTTATGTCAAGTACGTGGACCTTAAGTGGTTGCCATTGATATGGCACACTCACACACACACACACACACACACACAGCATGCTTCATACTGTTATGTGACGACTTCTACCAGTAGCTAACTATGGCAAGTCGCGTTAAGGCACTAAACAAATAAATTCTAAAATAGACAAATAAATACTAAAGCTATTGATACCAAAAAATCTTTACCTAAATGAAGAAACTGAAAATTAATTTATGATAAACTGTTCAGTTTTAACATTCAAGGCATAGTTCCTAATAGTTTTCTGAACAGGCCAGCTATAGTTTTTCTTTGGCGCTGTTTCTGACTTACTTGCAGCTGACCTTTTTTTAATATATGATATTTGGCTTTTCATTATAGCCCACTCTTAAACGATTTAACAACTTTGAAACTTTACTGTAAATCAATCAGCTTACATACACCTTTCAATAATTAATTAAAACATATACTAAATAAATATTACTTACTTTAAGGATTTGTTACAATAAGGATTACAAAAATTTTTGAGAATACTTTTTCTCAGATAAATCTCTGAAAACAAACATTTTAAAATTATCATTTCAAATAACTTTTGTTCTTTCTTTTTTTTTCCCAAAAAAAAAAAAAAAACTTATAGAAAACGTATAACCTAGTGTAAATAAATGGCATTTCTTTTCACACCAAATCTGAAAAAAAAAAAGATTAATTAAGGAAGACATTTAACCAAAATTTTAATAGAAAAATTTAATGGAAATGTTCTAGATGTTTCAACTTTTGGAATGTTTTCGACTTTTTCATATTTTCATTTATTTAAAGTTTCGGTCTTCGGTCGATAACTAGCTTTTCATACTTCAGAGGAGTTTTGGAAAGGGATAGTTGTCATTTGAGACAACTTACAGAAAATAAAGTTTTCAGATATTTAGCTTTATAAAAGCTTTTGTACAAAATTTTTTTCACAATTTCAAGTGAAATTAAAGTTTAAAAAAATGTATGTTTTAATTAATGTAGTTATAGCAAAAGGACAGTCTATACTTATATTTCTGTCTTTTTTTATTATCAATTCACTAAAACATCCATGTCCTCTATTTCAGTGCTCATTAGCTTAAAATTATTTACTGTTCATAGTACTTTGTGTCTCATTAATTTCATTTTAGTTAAATTATTTGTTATTGGATAACTAAATAAAATAATTTTTTTTTAACATTGAATGACATTTTAAACTCATGTTTCTATATTTTATTTTTATTTTAAATTTATTTTGACATATTTGCTTGTTTGCTTTATTTCAAGTTTCAATAGGTTCCATCAAATACATAATTTATATATTGATAAAGTATATTCCATAATTTGTTAAAAAAAATGGTTACATTGATCAAAAATTTTCGATTTTGAAATAAAATGATGATGATCTGTTTATATAAATTCCAATCTGAAAAATGCTTTTAATGGCTGAAAAGAATTTCAGGATATTTAGAAGGAGAAAAATTACTTGTATAATTTGGGGGTTGAGGTAACTACAAGATATTTACCCTGAATTTGAAAGTCATTTGAAAGTCAGTTTTATGTTTTCGTTTTAAGGAGACCAAATTGTTGCTTCTTTGGTTAAAAATATATAAATAAAGATCAAGTAATGAATTTCTTAGATTTTAACCTCTAAGTGAGAATGATTAATTGAGAATTTATACTTGATTAAAAATTTTTTTTTAACTTTAATTCTTCAATTTTTTTAATGTAATAAAAATAATGAAATGTTTCTCATTTGTAAGTGCTATGAATAGTTTAGGTTGGTTTTGTAACAAACTCAAAAATTGGAAATCTAGAAAAACATATTTGAAACAAAGTATTCATATGTTTTAATAAAAAAAAGAGTTTGGTTTATCCATGTATATATAAATGAACCTCTGGCTTTTCAAGTAATCGAATCACGCGTGAACGGATAGAAAAATTTCAATAATTCTTTTTGTTGGGTAAATAATTGTCAGGAGAAGGTTTGCGTGAAAGAAAAAATGAATAAACTTGAGCGGAACATTAGAAAATTTAAGAAAAAATATTTCATGCAATTAATGGTGGAAACGCACAATAATAGCATAACATTATATCTTCATATATCATATATATTTATTTGCGCTTCCACCATATTTTTAGAGTTGTGAACTAGTATTTGAAAAGTATTGAGGTATAATTTATTATTATTCAGGTAAAGTGAATAGGTATTTATCATAGCAATATGAGAGTGCAAAGAGTTCAACTGCCGAAGGGTTTGATAAGGAAAAAGGCTTGTCCAAGAAATAATAGTTAAATTTGTGTTTAGCGGGCGTTTTTAGCAAGGGGCGGGCTAAGCATAATGTAGCTACTAATGAATTGGTACTGCAGGTTAGTTAATATCGTAGTCCTGCGGTAGCGTCCTGTGTATTATCGAACAAAACTTTTGTATAAATGTAATCACGAAAATGTGGAGATAATACTCGCTTGGGTTCCTAAAAATGGCACGTGTTGCCTTTGACTCGAGTATATAAAATTTGTAGTAGTTGGAAAAGGCGAAGCGAGGACTAGCACAAGTTTCGGCCTCACGTTTTCACCCTTATTTTTCAGCCACTTTTTCTTATAACTGTATATTAGATAGTAAATATTTAAAAAAATATTCTATATTATCATAGTTTCAAGTCGATTTGATATAAAACGTTGAATTAGATGATTTTCTTTCAATGTTAACGTTCACAACCAAATCTTTTAAAACCGAGTACAAATGTCATTTCAGTATAGAAACTACAAAACTGATAAACACATCTAATATACAAACTTTAAAATATGTTATTTCTCCACCAAAACAAAAAATAAAACGCAAAAAATAGAAAACAAAATTCTGTACTCTTCTAAAAAAAAAAACCAACATAAGGCTCGTCTTAATATAACATACAATATTATGATATAAAATATAAACTTGTTGAATATATAAAAATATTTGACATATTTTTATCACTTTCAAAAGACTATGAATATAATGTTCCTATCGACACATATTTAACATATTTGGTTATTATTGTGTGGTAGAGCACCATAAAAACAAACACTTCGTTTTTTAATATTTTTTTACAGTAAACAACAGTTTTTTTATAATCAATAAATATAAAATAAATTTAATATCTTTTTTTAATAATTTATTTATTATTTATTTTTGTATCACCTGTTTTTTTCATAAAATTTATTTTTATTATTGTGGTTTTATCCTATAGCAAATCTATGAATTATAAATACAAATTATCACTGTCAAAATAGTTTCTCTTGCGTACGCCTATTTATGCAGATCTTATACGCTAATTGATTCAGTAACGTTTTTTTAATAAACAGAGTATTAGTAACTATTTTCTAAGTCATAAGATTGTATATGTATGCCATTTAATAATTGCAACATCTCATTAATGCGAATGCGATTCTAAAGAATATATTTTTAATCCCTGAACTAAAAAATGGGGGTGTTTTAAGTTTGACCGTCTGTGTGTGTCTGTCTGTGGCATCGCAGCGCCTTAGCAGAAGAACCGATTATATATTTTTTGTTTTCATTTGAAAGGTTATTTAACGGAGAATGTTCTTAGTTATGTTTCAAGTGCGGGCTTGGGGTACCGTACCCGAAAAAACTAAAAAATTGGAGATGATCTTCAAAATCCATTCAGTTTTAAAAGGCATGACATAATTTTAACATAAAATAAACCTGGCTCAATTCATTTCGAAAATTGAAGTGGTAAAATAAATAGGTAATTCAAAAGAACAAAGTCAACTCAAATATTTCAATTTCAATGAAAATATTTCCAAAAATGTGTCCCAAAAAGCTCTCTAAAGTATCCTTTTCATCTCATCTGATGTCCTTGACCATCACTTTGATATTGATTTATGAAGGAATATTATAAGTTTAAAGTGTTTATCTATGCGTCTGTGTGTTTATCAGTGGCATTGTAGCCCCTAAACGGTCGAAGCTACATAATTGATAACATTTTATAGCTCATTTTCCAATAATCGGTTTACAAGGAATAAATCGCAATTGTGTTTTTTTTTTTTTAAATTTGTAAATTTCGCTTGTTTAATACTACTTGTTAGTTAGTTAATGTGCAATCATAATAACTGTTTTTAAATCCAATAAAAGTTTTCATTGAAGCTTGAAAATTCTAAGTTTGAACTTAGTGGTCAATGTTTTAAGATATAGCTACCATAGACATTTTAGATTTAAAATGTCAAGTACTTTTGTTAAATTAGCAATTTAATAATAAATGTAGCCTTAATTGGGTCCTGATTATATATTATACATTGAATTCTGTCAGTAAATAAATTCCTTGTGGAACCTTTTATCTAGTATCCTTGCACTCAACTTCGTATATTTTTATTGCATATTCTTAATGGTATAACTTAAATATTATAGCATACTTCCATCAAATTATTCTAAAAGTGGGATGTCCCACTGTTTTTTGTTTATACAATAGATCCAGAACTATATCAAAAAATAAAAATATAAAGTAACACTGTTTGGTGATAGATTTTATGAGAGGTTTTAAAAGACTTAAGATGTCATAAAATACAAACCAATTGTGCTGAACTGTAAAATTCAAACCGTGAATACTGCTTTTTTTTTCTTTTTCAAATAAAATAAATTGTGTACAATTCAAGTGAAAAACTTTGTTAAAAACTTTTTATATTTGTAGTTCATATCTTCAAAAATCAATTTTCCGAATGGAAAAAATTTTAGAGATATAAACTTTCAAACAGAAACATATTTTGTTAAAAAAACATTTTTTATAGAGTGTTTTTTTTTTTTCGTTTTTCTTGTAATACATAATAAAAATAAAATTGGTCAAGTACATATTGGAACATACAAATAAGGTCAGTTAGGTACTACAGATAGTTACAATAAAAAGTTTAAACTTACCTGAATATTTATCCAACGTAGCTCGGAACAAATTGTACTCTGTTAACAAATTAATTCTATCCCTATTTATTATTGATGTGAAAGTAAGGTTGTTTGTTTGTTTGTTTCTTACGCTTTATATATATTTTCATCTCGTTCTCCTGATGCTATTATTACGTGTTCAAATAATATTTTGTTAGTCAAACACTGACTCACCCTATTAACTCAGTTGGTTAAGGCATTACCAATTCCTCGCAATAAAATTAATTTAATTAATAGTGGTGATGGGCTGGTGTAGTGCATGGTATATGCATGAAGGAGGTGCACTCAGCCTCTGAAATTGAGGAGCTGATAAATGAAATTATCAGCGGAAACGTGGTAAAACACATATGTGGTATCACAATGGGCTCTATAGCCTAAGTGTGTCTTTCGTGGACAGCAAATATAACCTAACCTAACCTAACCTATTCAAACAATGTATTCACCGTTCGGTGTTGGGGGTTAAATGGCACACCTGAGCACTTTTAATTGACACGTTTTGGAAATATTTATACAATCCCGATCTGAGCTTTTTCTTTGATTTCAATTGAATGATTTTCATAAAAATCAATTAGGCTGTTTTAGAGTCAAATAATTAACTATATTTTAGATACAAATTTGAAATTATCCTTTTGTTTATAGATTTTATTGTGTTTTTATGAATTGACTTTATTTAATGAATGACTATGTAAAGAGAATTCACTGACAAACATAAAACATTGTGTCAGATGAAGCACAAAATATTAAATAATTATTTAATAGAAAATATTTTAATTAAATGTCAAAGGATTTCATAGCTATAAAATTTATCAAAAATAATGAAATAATTTTGAATAATTTTCTATTATAAATTATATGAATAAAATAATAAAGATATACTTTATTTATGTGGGAGAGTTAAGTACCTTAGATCCTAATTTACACAAGTGAAATTTACAAAATTTAAAAAACCCCCGATAAATGCGATTTATTCCTTGCAAACCGATTTTTGGAAACTTAGCTATGAAATGCCTTCAATCGAGTCGGTTCGGCCGTTTAGGGGCTACACTGAGAAACACATAGAAGCACAGATAAACACTTTAAACTTATAACACTCCTTCTGAAATCAATATCAAAGTGATGGTCAAGGACATTAGATGAGATGAAAAGAATACTTAGAGAGCTATCATTTTTTGGGGCAAATTTTGGGAAATATTTTAATTGAAATTGAAATATTTGAGTTGACTTTGTACCTTTGAATTATTGTTTTGAATTAACTAATTATTTTACCATTCCACTTTTCGAAATCGATTAAGCCAGGTTTATTTGACCATTCATTTCCATAGTAATTATTTATATTTTAAAATTATATGTCGTCCCTTTTCCAAACTGAATCGATTTTGAAGATCGTCACCAATTTTTTTAATTTTTTTCGGGTACAGAACCCTAAGGTCTCACTTGAAACAGAGCTGAAAACACTCTCCGTTAAATTACCTTTCAAATGAAAACAAAAAAAATATTCGTTTATCCGATACACACCATAGTTGATCCATAGAACAGTAAAAAAGGACACCATAGTTGATCCATAGAACATTACTTTGTTTGATCCAAGATGGTGCATTTCATGACGTTTTTTTCTTTTTTTACTTTTGTGCTAATTTATTTATATTTTACTTGAAAACAAAAACACATGAACTTACCCTATGCTAAATAAATATAGATGCGTTATAAATTCTATTAATATCTACAAAGAAGCTGAAAGGGTGATCTAAGTTAAATTATGGTAGATGTAAATTACTTAGTGGTTAAGGTAGGATACAACACCTTACCTTATACATATTCTTAAAAGCTAAATTTATAAAATACCTACTCCTACCATTATAATAATAATGATAATAATAATAAAATGATATAAAATTGTATATCCATTTTAGGCCCTTCCTTAATAATATAAATATTTATACTTGTTAGGTTCTTTTTATTATATAAGTGATATTATATATCACATGACTGTGTTCCTTTTATTCCCAACAGTATTTCCCTTACTATTTTGTATATATTCAATCCCTCAATGTTTTTAAGAGGAATAACGCAATGTGTAATTAATATTTTAAATGTTTGTTTTTCGTCAAGAGATTTTCAAGTTGAAAATCTATATAATAACTTAGTTATTTATAATTTATATTTATATATATATATATATATATATGCGATGGTGCATCTGTTTGTAATCGTCAAGGATTGGAATGACCTGATCGATTGACGAAGATGAAGTTTTTGCTATAGCAACCTCCCTCTTTAACACCTTATCTAGTAAATAAACTTGAGAGCGAAGCGGTCTTCCTAAAGCGTGGTCTTAGTAATAATTTGGCCTTTCTAAAGCGTGGAAGACCAAATCCAAGTAGAAAGGCCTCTTTGATTTACCACTTAACTCTACTTTAAAGATGATTACACTGAGTTGACACTAAGTGTATTACTGTTTTATAAGAGCAGTGAGCTATCATACCGAAAGTTGAAAACTAACCTCATGCATCTCTTTAGTCAAATATCAATTATATATCATCTGTGATTATAAGCTGCGAAAATCAAGGTCAGGTTTGAAGCTAATTAAGATGCTAAAAGCAAAAGACAAAGAATAATGCTATGTGGCGGTATATGTTTATAAAAAAAAGGCCCATTGATTTAATTATATTATGAAGTCTTCACTTGAACCTTCTCCTGAAAGACGCGCAAATAATAAATCTGACTTCAAAGTTAAGAATTTATTAATCGAATGATATTTATACAAATTATGTCGTTATGGTAAATGCATCGTCACAGCCTTCCTCGTCCATTAATTATTGAATAATTAATAGCCAACGGAAAGATGCGTCCGCTACAATATCATGCCTAAAATTATTATCAATATTTTTCTTTCATAATGTGTTAAATAAGGCTTACAAATATAATTGAAACTCGGTTGTGGGCACGATAAGTCTTTCTATGTATGTACATTTGAAAACTACCAAAATTATTTCAGGGAGAGTGAATGTGCTAATTCAGGTATTTTGTAACATCAAAATTGCTTCTGCTTGTAGCACTTCTATTTCTCGATTTTTTTCGGTCTATTTCCTTTTATTGAATTTGGTGGACTGAGTGGATGTATTTGTTCTTTGTAATGATACTAAGAAAGATTTTTAACCTTTGACAAAAGTGATTTTAATATTTTGAATTAATCAAATAATGGTCAAACAAGGAGACGGTTTGTTGGTGTTCTTTAATCATGTTTATTACATAATTAAAACAAATAATTCAAATCTCTAGTGTAAGAAATGGTATAATAATATAATAAACATAAATATCTATTTCTCAAATTATGTTGACAACACCTTTTGACCTAAGGGCGTTTTGCACTTGGTTAGATGATCAGTCTTTTAGAATGTTATGGAGACTTATTATATTGTTTTATTTACGGGTATGTATAGGTATGGTTATAATTTAGGTTGCATTCATTCAGACGGTGATGTGAATCGAAATGTTTTCGCACGTGAAAGACGCGACGTGAAATACTGATTTTGAATTTCTTGATCAATTTTTTTAAATGCTATAAATATTTGTTATATTTACAAGTCCCGCCTTTTCAAATAATCTTATCTTTGACCATCCTAACCGTCACCTAAAAGTCGAGCTTCCCCACAAAAATTCGATTTACTATATGGCATTTCAGCTAGCATTACTTTAATATTACGCATACTCAGTGTGAAAAGTAGTTTTTATCTCACGGACGTAGATAAAAATTGTATTTTTGCTAAACGTTTTAAAATAAACCAGTAAACTTGATATTCTAAAAATACAAACTTTAACCTTAATTCTAATAAAGGCCGTAAATAATTTTGCCGTTAATGTTTCAGGTTTAAAGATGATTCTAAGGCAAGTAATTTATAACGGATGCAATTTTATGATTTTTTTATTGTTTTAGACATAGTAAAATTCGTGTATATCAAATAATAGTACTTTAAAAAGTCGTTCTTTGTAAACTGAAAAATTCGCGCATTATTTTAGTCGATTCAACTTTTAACGCCAGTACAAAAATATTTTGCTTGGTTTTGAATATCGTAATATACTTGTCCTGCGTGCTTTTTCATGAAAAGAGACAAACCAAGAGTCAAATTAGCATGAAGGAATTATGCTAGCATGTGAACACTCACATTATTTAAGGTGAAGAATTCATAAATTACAAAATTATTACTTACCAAAGTCACATTTAATTTAATCTTTTAGAAGATTTATATGGATTAGATTAGTTTAAATTAAAGAGGCCTATGTATATATTTGATGTACCTATTATATTGATGACAAAAACAATTTATTTTGAAATAAATTTTAAAATAAAACTAACTTGAACTATTTTTATTAATTATTGTTATATACAAACACATAAACTTAAGTCATTCGCGACAGTTAAGTTTCTTCATCAAATAAAATTTTATAGAACTATCGAAAACGATATCGATAACTTTCTGCAGTTTTTCTTCATGAACACTAAGCGTACTCGTATTACCAATCAATTTTTTGTTTATACAGCCATAAATAAAATGATTTTCAACCTAGTTGCAAAAAAGTTATTCCCAATAAAGTTAGTGTCTAAATAACAGAGATGAAACGTCTCTATTTTTGAAAAACCGTATGAGTAAAATGGTGACATACTGATTCATACTACTTATCATAGGTATAATGAATGGTATATATGTATTACGGAACTAACTCGTCAAGGTACTTATACAAGTTTTTCTTATTGAAAAGATGCAAACATTCCATTCATCCAGTTTCAATAAAAATTAAATCACCTTCAAACCATGAACCTGTTTTTTCATTCAATACCACCCTTTTTAATTTTATACCATGTATATGAAATATATCAAGGTATACTAAGTTTAGTCCTAAGTTTATAACGCTTAAAAATATTGATGCTATGAACAAAATTTTGATACAGGTGTTCATAAAATCACCTAATCACCATGTTTCTGTCTGTCTAATATATTTACAGCGTGCTCAGGTCGTAAAAAGTAAGGTCGAGTTCGAAAATGAGCAACATAGGTCAATTGGGTCTTGGGTGTGTAAGACCCACCTTGTAAACCGTTAGAGATAGAACAAAAGTTTAATTGTAAGAAATGTTTCTTATAAAAAAATAAAAAATTCTTGTTTGAAACATTTTTTTCGAACACATCACTGTTTATGAGGGTGCAAATTAGATTCGTATATTGTATAGTATGTATTATATAGGAATATCAGTCATTTTTGTGTCACATGTATGTATGGTTGGTAATCCACACTGTATATACATGGTATTTCAATAATTAACTCAGAGAATTGTTTGTTTTCACTTGTTATTCATGAATTCATTCAATGAGGTTATATTTCTAGTTATATGTATATTTTCTGATATGGAATATTGTGTATTGTGACGTATACATTATTCCCCATATAGTAAAATGTTTTGTAAACATTTATGTATAAACAGTTTTGCGTTTGACTTGATATTACAACAATTTACAACTCTACTTACTATACGATTGTCTTGATCCATCGTTCTATTGTGCCCTTTTAAATCCTAGGTATAGTGTTGTTATATTAAATAATAGTCCTTTGTTTTTCCAACCATTGGCCTTTTAGACATTTAACTATATCCCCATAGGAAGATAAAGCCACATAACGATGTACATACATACATTTATTTATATGTGTATATGTTATAAAAAGGTCTGCCATTACACCAAAATTTTGTTTGTAAATACATGGTGGGCTCTTTTAATCTATACACCTAAATATCTAGTTTTGTAGCTAACCAATCAAAAAAAATAACTTAAACAAAAGTTGCAGAGTTTGATGGGAGACATCATATTCTGATATCAGATGTAATCTAGTTCTTCGGGTTTCTTTAACAGACAATTTTGATGCTAAACTATAAAAGATAGAATAACACTTTAAAATGGAAAGTTGATCTCCATGAAAAATTAAAATTTTTTTCGAAAAACGTTAGCTTTCGGAGTAAATGCAACTTAAAAATATGTCATTATTGCATTTAATCGAACGAAACTATCCCTAAAGTTTATTAATAATTGTAGGTCAAAGTCATGGATAAAAGAAAATGTTTTCTTTTGCCTTTGACAATTTTTGGGCTAGATCATTTTGCCGTAGTTAGCGTGTTTTCCTTCGAT
The DNA here is from genome assembly GCF_905475395.1 of Chrysoperla carnea. NCBI lineage: Eukaryota > Metazoa > Arthropoda > Insecta > Neuroptera > Chrysopidae > Chrysoperla > Chrysoperla carnea. The sequence continues at coordinate 18,764,829 of NC_058339.1, forward strand.
TAAATGTAATAATGTCAAATTTTAAAGAAAGTTATAAAGTAAGTTATAAAGAAATAAAAAACGATGACTTAATAACTTTCTAGAGTGTATGCTCCTATTCTTAAACATTTTCGTTAGTCTGAAACTATGTGAAAGTTAGTTGAAAATCATGCTGTATATAGTTTGAATGAGTATAAACTTATGTTTGAATTACATAAATATAACATTTACCTATTTTTAACTACAAAGGGTACAATTTAAATTTTGGAAATATTTCCATTAAACGGTTGTTTTTAGTATCAATTTTAAGAGGTTTGAATTGACTGCATTATTACATACTGTGTATATTTCTGTAGTCAATTTAGGTCAATATTTTGAACATTATATAAAAATTCAATTTAATGTTTTGTAACATTGTATGTGAGGAAACTGAGACTTGATATGATGAGTCGTATTATATTATATTATGGATGCTATAAATCTGTAATTTTATATTAGATTAAAGAAATATGAGAGCAAATCTTGAAGTTGCAGTATAAGTTTATGGTAGTTCCTCGTTCGAATGTGAAATTTTCAGATTTTTTACCCCATGTAATTTGATAACTATTTATTTTTGAAATGCACACCCATGTGTCCGTGTCTACGATTTGTTTTGATAATACAAGCAAATTTGATCCTATCGTATTTGAAGTTTTTTTGAAACTCGCTAATTTTGGGTCATTCTTTTCAGCTGTGATGTCATTTTTTTCGCTAGCTATCACTTATGTGCTTAATTCTGGGATCTGGGAATTCTGGGACATTCTTGAAACCTACTAGAGTTTGGTTAATTTTTATCACAAAGTTGAAAAAGTATGGCCCAAATTTAGTAGGATAACATACTTTGGTTATCAAAATTGGATAAAATTTGGATGTGATAGAGCAAAATTAAATTTTTTGGATTCTGATGACGGCATAAAGAAAAAAAATTCGATTTTTGGATAGTACAGAATTGAATACAAAATATCCAATATGGATTTTGATACCTTTTAATGTCTGTGTCTTTAAGTCTACTTTCAATTTAATTTTTTTAATGCAATTTTTATACTCGGTTAATAATATTCGGTTATTAGAAGGAGTCAAGATGTGTATGTGGTCTACTAAACTTCGCAACGAAAATTCTAAATGAAAATTTTAGAATAATGCTATTTCTGAGGATCCAAAAAAAAACGTGTGTATGTATTTAATCATAATAACTTGTATCTACTTTTTAGATGTATCGTTAGAAAAATAATAAAAACAAAACACAAAAAGTACAATATTTGAGTTGAGAACACACAACCATAAATTATATGCCTTTTAAAATTTAATATATAATTATTCAACAAAGTAAGTGTAATGAACAGTTTTAATTAAAACATTAGCACATAAATAAACATTATACCTACTTAAAAAAGATACGTATTATTATCATCAACGCATCTCATTCTATATGTAGACCGTGAGTTCATAATGGAAGAAAATTTATATTTTTTGGTCATCCTTTTTAATAAAGATATTTGAGTTTCGATCAGTCTATAATTAAAATAAATCGAGATGTTGACAACCGAGTACATGGGAAAAAAGGCAGGAAAGTTGCAACGTTTGAAAAATAATTTACAATTGTATAAAATAAACCATTTTTTATTTCTTTCGACAGTTAAAATTGTTATTTTTTCCAGGTTTTCTCCTTTTGAAAACAAAGACTAGCATGCTAGAATCCTTACTTATTCTCTCTTTTGTTTACAATTTTATGGATTTTAATTTTTCGGTGGAGAAGTCTAACTTATTTGGAAACGAAGTTTTGCATATGATACTCGCTGACATTTCTATAGGCCCAATCATAAAATTTACCTGGTTTTTATACTTTTTGGATCATAATTACCCCATCCACTGAGTTTCATCGAATTATAAAACAAACATTTTGTTCCCGATTTTCTCGATTTTTTCAAAGGGGGAACCCCTTAAAAAAATTGCAAAAAATTGAAAAATTTTTTTAATCTCCTATTTTGATAAAACTTAGTATATAAGGTAATTTTGACCCAAAAAGTACAAAAATCCGGTGCATTTGTTGACTGGTCGAATAGTTTTTGAGATACGGACTAAAATCGTTCCAAATATTGCTATATCTCAGAAACTCTGGATCCAATCATTGAATTAACCCGATATTTATACTTTTGGGATCAAAATTACCCCATCCACCGAGTTTCATCAAATTCTAGAGCAAATTTTTTTTTGCGTTTTTCTCGATTTTTTCAAAGGAGTACCCCTTAAAAAAATTGCAAAAAATCGAAAAATTTTTTTAATCTGCAATTTTGATAAAACTTAGTATATAAGGTAATTTTGACCCAAAAAGTACAAAAATCGGGTGCATTTGTTGACCGGTAGAATAGTTTTTTAGATATGGACTAAAATCGATGAGCACCTTAAGGGATGAATTTTCAAAAATCCCTTCTTAGTGCTAACTTACGTTACTTTACGAACGTGTGTAGAAAATTTCAGACTTCTAGACCCAGCTGTATGTTGATCAATCAGTCAGCTTCCATTCGTATCTTTAAAACCCACAAGGGAAGAAAATCATAAAAATTTCGTTTCATTATGACCTCCTGGTCTACCATTATGTACGTACAAACTGTAAACAATTTTCAAAAAAAAAAAAAAGTGAAGAAAATTATATAATATATAATCATGGAATGTAAATGAATTCATCAGACAAAAAAAATTATTATTTACATTTCAAAAAATATTTTATGTGCTCATAAAGTATTACATTTCATTTTCAAGAAAACAAAAGCAACATTGTACATTTGTTGTTTGAGAGTACGAGATGAAAATTGTTGTTCAATATGTTGGAAATATTTTTAATATTATACATTTATACATTGTTACTTATGTTATGTGTACAGGATGAGTGAGAAATTTGTGGCTACATAATGTTTCGATATATTTACCAAAACTTAAGAATATTTAGTAAAACACGTTTCATATTTATTATAATTGGATTTAATTTTGTTTATTCAATTACTTATGCTTCAACTAGCGAAACACGCATTTATTGAGGTTTTTGAAGGTGGAGTTCTCATAAATCTTGTCCATTTGCAAGAAAATTTCGATTTTTTTGATAATACAGGCAAATTTGATACGAGCGTATTGGGATTTTGTTTAAAACCCACTTATTTTGGATCATTCTTTTCAGCTGTGATGTCAATTTTGCGCCAGCTTTCAATCATGTGCTTAATTTCGGGACCAGAACTCCACATTCTTGAAACTTATTAGTGCCAGGTTAATTTTGATCACAAATTTGAAAAGTATGACCCAAATTTAGTAGGATTACATACTTGGTTTATCAAAATTGGATATAATTTGAATGAGATAGAGAAAAATTAAATTTGGATTCTGATGACGCCATAAAGTAAAAAAACTAGTTTTTTGGATAATACAGGCAAATTTGATCCGATCTTATTGGAATTTTTTTTTGAAACCAACTAATTTTGGGTCTATCTATTCAGCTGTGATGTCAATTTTTCGCTAGCTGTCACTTATTTGCTTAATTTCGGTACCAGGGCTCCACGTTCTTGAAACCTATTGGAACTAGGTTAATTTTGATCACAAATTTGAAAAGTATGACACTTTAGTAGAATTACATACTTCAATTTTCTATTTAGTAGGATTTTTCTCATAACACAAGTTTCTCCTGACTATTTGAGACCTGAACCATTATTCCAAAAATTATCAAGTTTATACATACATACAATAATTTGATGGAAAAATACCGTATTTGCATTCTTCTCTACTTGGCGTGCACATATTTGAACGTCCTGTTAGTGTATAAAGTTGTAGGTACTGTTTTTTTGTTAGAAATTCGAAGAATGTATTTATATTTAAAAAGAAAATGAACATATTGTATTTTGTCGTTATTTACAAAATTTTTCAACCGTTATTATTTTGTTCATCATGATTATTAACAGCATTTATTATTAAATTGACTTCATTCTGATTCATAGGCTGAAACATTTTTTTATTTATACTTCTTTATTGCTTCTTTACATTTAAAATCATTCACGTGCAGAATGTCGCCAAATTTATGAATAGCAGAAAAGGATATCGCCCTGGGATAAATAGCCCTCGGAATTTTTAGATCTGATACTCACTTGACGAGATAGAGCTTCGTTAATATAAGCTTTCATTTTGAGAATTTCTGGACTATAATTGTTAAATTACAATTGATGCAGGTGTTTGAATGCCATTGAACATTTACGTTCAATGGCATTCAAACAAAGCTTTATTATTTGTTTGTTAATGTTTTTTTATTTTATCTCATTTTGCTTAATATTATTATTTAACTAGTGTCTTTCGAAAAATTTCAAATTAATATTTGATCGTTTATGCATCCTTAAGGCCTATTTCTACCATGATTTTTCAATAACTAATCTATTTTAGTTTAAAAGATTCCAAATCTGTTTAGAAAATTCACCTTTTTACCCTATTTTATCTTGTTTGTAAATTTCTTTGTTATTTTGTATCTTTCAAACGGGTTATTAATTAAAAAAAATTAACCAAACTTATCGAGAAGAGTATCAAAACAAGAAAAATATACAAGATTAAAAAAAAAACCCGAGGAATTTTTCGGATACGCAACCCTAAACTCTTTCTTGAAACATAACTAAGAACACTCTCCATTAAATTACCTTTCAAACTAAATCAAAATCCTTTCATCCGTTCAAGCTATATGTTTAAATTTAATTAGAAATAATAAATACAATGTAAAGTAAAGTATCATTTAATACGTATTTAAAAATCCTAACTAAAATCTGTAAAAAAACAAATTAATTAAAAAAATCAAAAAATTTTATAACTAAAAATAAAAGTAATAAACCCAGGAGGCCGCATAGCCACTTTAACTGTCCGAGGCTAATATTGGAAAAATTTGAGCCGGTCTAGATTATAATGGATCTCCAATTGGTAAAGTCGCTATGTCTTTAACTACTGGAATTAGGTTTTTTCTTTTCAGTTTCTATTTAATGCACGCGGGTATTTTGATTGATTAAATTAATTCTTTATATTGTGTTACTAGAAAACTCAAAATAATGATGTTAATAATATGTTGATAATATAATATAGATAATGAGATATGTGGAAATTTTCCATTTCGTATAAGTGATTAGTTATATATAGTGTATAAAACACAGCTCTATATATTATAAATGCGAAAGTAAGCATATTTGTTTGTTTGTTACGCTTTCACGTTTAAACTAGCGAATGGTTTTTAATGAAACTGAATAGCAATATAGCTGATATATCAGAATAACACATAAACTATAATTTATAAAGATATATTAAAAAAATAAATAAATAAAAATTGAATTGTATTTGACATTTGAAATTACCATAAATAACAGATTTCTCTAAAAATAGTCAATATAAAATATTCCAAGGCCATCTTCTCTCAAGGCGATATACTCAATGAATAATTACTATTATACATTTAAAAAATATATATATTTTACCTGTGTAAAACAATCCTCACCATTATTTCGAGTGTTATTAGAAAAGAGATAAGCAGGAGCAATCTTTATCAATCTTTACTTTTAAACCCAGCGAAGCGGGTGGGTATCACTCTAGTAGTGTGTAAAACACATTTTGAAATGAATTAGAATAGTAGATATATTATCAAAATCCACAAAGTCATTAATGTAAATATATGTTGATTTCAAATAAAATAATCTATTATTGTTTGTGATTAGTATTCACGTTGGTACCTAGAAAGTTGAATATACACTGGCATAAGTTTCCTGTTTAAACAACAAAAAGAAAATAAAATAAAATGTAATTTTAAATCTGGATTTATGACTCGTTGTGTGGTATTTGGTTGTTTTATGTAACATTATAGTTGTTAGTTCACTTATAAGTATAACATACGAAACTATAATCTGTTGCATGTATAAATGAAAACTAAAGTATTTACCTAGCATAAATGTACATGCACTAATAAATGTAATAACGAATGTAAAGGAGACTCTAAGCCCGCTAAAGGTATATGTTTACATAAAATTAGTAATAATTTATATGTTAAATTTAAAAATATTGTGTAGTCTCTTCAAGGTATATTATTAATTAAAGATAATTGAAAAAAATACTCTCGAACCAGGACTCGAACTCGGACTTATTGGATTCATGTCAATTGGTGGGGCACTTGACATGAATCCAAGAATTCCGGGTTTGAGTCCTGGTTCGAGTGAATTTTTTTCAATTCTCTTTAATTTAAATTACTAGATATTTGTCAATATTTAGTTTACGTTGTATGTATCATACTAAAAACATCAAATATAATCGAATAGACCATGATGTAAATAAATATCGTATGCATGGTTCAAAGTAAACAAAAACAATAAGTAATAGTATATTATTAGCTTCAACTATATAATTATTTTTTAAAAATTGATGATTTAAAAGAATACATATGGGCTATTGGTAACTCACTTAAGGCCATTACGAGGGTACATAGCGATGGTGGCAAGTATTTAGGTTGCGCTTTATATATATCGGGATGGGCTGTAACGATTTTGATGAAAATTCATATACTGATAGTATTTACCATAAAAATTAGATCCAATCAAGCTTGTGTTATCAAAAAATTGACATTATGACGTCATCAGAATCCAAAAGTTTAATTTTGCTGTATCACATTCAAATTTTATCCAATTTTGACTAAGCAAGCATGTAATACTACTTAATTTGGGTCATAATTTCCAAATTTGTGATCAAAATTAACATAGCTTGATTAGGTTTCAAGAATGTGGAGGCCTGGTCCCGGAATTAAGCACATAAGTAATAGCTAGTGAAAACCTGACATCACAGCTGAAAAAAATGACACAAAATTAGTGGGTTTCAAAAAAAATTCCAATAAGATCGCATCAAATTTGCTTGTGTTATCAAAATTCAAATTTTTGAACTTTATGACGTCATTAGAATCCAAAAAATTTAATTTTGCTCTATCCCATCCAAATGTTATCCAATTTCGATAAACCAAGTATGCAATTCGATAAAATTGCAGGGGTTCTACTTTTCAAATTTATGATCAAAATTACCCTAGCTCTATTTTTCATGAATTTTCAAGAATGTAGAGGCCTGGTCCCGGAACTAAGCGTCGGACAAAATTTTTATAGAATAAATGTTTACAACTTATGTCATTCAATTCTATATATCGTGCTTAATACATATCAATGATGAGCTTGTATTGACGTAATGCAAAAGGGCTTTTGGAAGGACAAGTTTTTGAATAAAAGCTCGTACATAAAATGATTTTCTAAAATGTAGAAAGTTTTCTAGTTGCATGTATTATTTTTTGTGTTTGTTGGTTGAGTAAATGAATGCACATGGTACAATCACACATAAACGGATACGCATACTATATACATCTAACTCCAACGTAACAAATTTATGTAACACGTCTACTCTACTATAATGTTTGTAACGTATACTTAGCGTTAGCTACATTCTCTGTTACCTTGTTCGTAGTACATCTAATTAAAGGCAATTTACGTTAAACAATTCTTTAGAAAGTATAATAGAACATTTGTTTAACATGTAGAAGACTCATTTTATAATTAATTTTTTTATTAAGGAGTTAATATATTTAAGGTCGTTCTGCGAAAAATGCTACGAATAAACAAAAAAACCTGGTAACTGAACACTTTACAATTCTAGTTTAATTACCTAAATGTATAATCAAAATAAATAGTAAACGATCATTTTTTAAACATTTGATATACGAGCGATTCAAGCTTTTATTTATGTTATGTATTCGCACAGTGCGTGAGTTTTTTTGGAGGCGTTTCCATGGTAACGATACACTACTTTAAGTAAAGAATTGTATGAATGCATATATAATTGTATGGATTGCATTTATGACTTACATTGAAAATTTATTATTATTGTCTCACAAATTTAAATAAATAATTATGATAATTTACATTTGAAAAATAATGTTTGTGCAATTTGTTTTCTTTATTCCACAATTTTTATTGCATTAAGTTTAATTAATAAGTGTTTTTCAATAATTTTAACATGTAAACATTAACATGTAAAGAATTGAAAATTAGTCATAACAGCCTCCTTTAAAGCCAAAATTTTTCACTGGAAGCGCTGGCATCGATTTTATTGTCCCTACCATGACTATGAACACAACGAATAGGTTACTTTTGAAAAACAGTTTTGAAAATAAACTAACAAACACTCACTGTATTAGTTTGAATTACTGAATAAAGCGTGGAGAGGCAGAAAGTAAAGTCGTAGCATGGAGTGAAGAACATGGATTGTAAAGTAATCAACATAATACATATGTATAACATTTATACTGAAAAGAATCGACGCTCGGAGAAACTTCTCACAACCTCATGTACACAACCTCATCATTTCCTTTGCTATTTTATTGAAATATTCTGATTCAATTTTTCATATAACGTTATACATATTACCATCTTTGTTTATATAATAACATGACAATCATAATTGTATTTCATTTTAAAAAATATATTTGCTTTGAAAATGTTTTTAACATTATTTTCATTTGAATATTAAAATTTCAAAAACTAGAATTTTCTTTAATTAAACCCTTTTCTCATATAAAGATAGTTCTAAACATATTGCCGATTTAATTTTGAGGTCATTATTTTGTATTCTCTGAGCTTTGAACGAAAACTTACTATTACTTACGTAACAATTTTATGTGCTTGTGTTTTCACCTTTTCGATGGAATCAACACTCAGCCAATAAAACAATGGCTAATCAAAAATTTTTAACAATAGTATCTAGATTTCTTATAAGCTTATTCGTGCCGATAATTGTTGTGATTTAAAGACAATATGTCAATCATATGTATACAAAAGAGTTGGGGTAAAAAAACAAGACAAATCGGTAATATAGTGAATAATGAACGACAATTGAATTCTAATTACAAGAGAGACAATCAAGGTAGAAATCGCGAAAGAACATAGCAGTCAGTGTGCTCTTTTTTCTCCTATTTATTTTTTGAATATGGTAAATGAGTAAGGTTAATGTGTTTACAGCGTGATTTGTAAATAGCAATACCCGATTAAATTTTTAATTTTACAAATCATTCCTCTTCCCCTGATTTCGCATGATGACCTTGTGCCTGTACGTTTTACAAGCAATAATTTATTTATTTAAAACCATTTTTTTTTAATTTTTCCCTTACAGCATCCACTTGACCTCATAAGCTGTTCAAGGAGGCCTTCGCCCACCCAGCTCGTAGTAGTAATTCGCTTCATTTTGATTTGTTTATTTGACCTGGTGATTTGCATTTATCAATGAGATCAATGAAGCAATCAAAATCCTTGGTTATCGTATCAGGCTAACAACTAACTACTTCCATTAATGTGGGCAAAACATCCGAGGTATATTCGAACTTTTTATTCATTGTTATGCGTAGAAAGTGTCCGACCCCAAAATTGGTTTCGATATCAAAATTTGAACCTGCATTTTATTAATGAAGCCGTTTCACATATCCATAGATATACTTTATGTATCTCGCATAACTAATTTTCCGGAGAATAAAAAATTTCATTTGATTTAAGGTCAATATAACTTCTAGTATTGCTTCTTTTTGTACTTCTTTGTACGCTGCGAAATCGAAATCTTTCAACAGAAATCTTTATTTTGGGAATTTTTGAATTCATTTTGACTAGCTATAAACGTAAAATTAAGTAAAATGTCGATCACATCCGACTTTAAGAAATCGTAATCGGAAATACATTTCACGAAATTTTTTGTCTTAACATTTTTGTATTATGATTGGAAAATTTAATTATTTGGACAGGATTATAAATTATATTTCAAAAAAATAATGTAAATAATAAAAATGAAAAAAAAATTAATGTTCCATATTCTAAAAGCACACGATCTTTTGAACTTTTAATAAAAGTTTTTAATCTATTTCTTGTTATCCATGTTGTGCACTTTAATATATTTTATGAAACAAACAGGAGATGCTTTAGAAAGATGTGTAGGAAATTAAAAAGTTATGTTTTGTTCTATTCTATAATATTCTTTACTATTTTCTGCGTGATTGTTTATAATTTTATCTAAGACCGTGATATAAGAACTACTTTTCTCATTTGTTTTGCGTGATAAAAATAGCTCATTACCGCACACTTTTTCATTACCACACTCATTTTAAACCATTCATATTATCTTGTGGGATGTGTTTGGTGTGACCCTTGACGTCCTCACGAATAATCCCAGTGTAAGAGTTATGAAAAAAAACTTGGATGAAATTGCCCATAATAAGCACCGATCATCATATAAAATTCGATCAGGAATGAAAATCTTATAACGACTTTACTTTTACCAAAATATGTCTATAAAATATTTACAATAATTAAAATTTGGCACCCCACGCTTTTTTACGATGAAATGATTTTTTTGAATTTAAATAAATTATACTTTTAGTTCAGCTAGTTACAAACGCGTATTTCTTAGTCTGCTGCTTCATTCCCTTTTATGCCAGAGTGACCCGGAACCTAGATCAGCCTGACTCTGTTGTTTAGTGCCAGATAATTTAGCTCCTCGAAGCATTCATAGACTATCCTTGATTGGAATCTTGACGCTTCAAGGGTCCGACAAGCGGGCTGACTATCCGAGAAGATTTCCGATTGAAAAACCGTCTCATATTGACTAAGAGGAATCCATTAATTATTCTAGGTCCATAAACACCCGCACCAGATAGATCTCTGGCCCTTGACCCATCCGTACAAAGACATGGTCCGAGAGGAGGTGAAAAGTTAGGTACATCTCGATCCCATTCTTCACGAGAATGAACGATTACTTGAAATTTTCGATCAAAACGAGAAAGCGAAACAGTGGAGGCCTGTACCATTTCCACAAGTGGGGTCACAGCTTCCAACATTCCAATCATCCAGGTCATTACCAAGTATAACTCTTTCAATCTTCGATGAAGTGTAAATGTTCCTGTTACACTTAACTTTTCTTTCTATGTTTCCGAATAGTTTTTGGATACAGTTATTTTATTACTGCCGGTATAAATACAATATATAGGTTACTCAAATTGTATCATTTGATAGAAATGCACACTCCTGCATGTCCAAGAGATTGTATTGAAGACAATGTTATTAATTCACATATCTTTTTATTATCTACTATATCTGCTATGTATATGTGATGTACAGATAAATTTCCTATCTATAATAGTTTCAACGTTAAATGATTAAAGACTATAATGTATTAGACATGTGAATATGCGTTCTAAATATAATATTTTAACCTATGACTGTGAATTTTACTCTTTACTTCTATGGCAGAATTCTAGTCTATGGGCAATTATTTTGGGCATTTATTTTAAGTTAAAATAAAAACAAAAAATGTTTTAAGAATTCATATTTTTATCAAAATAATAGTTGTAAAATACACCAAAAAAATTCAAAAATCACAAATCACTTTACATCTACGTAAAATCTAGAGTAAAAAATGATCTTAAAAAAAAGTTCTTAATTAATAAAAATTCCGTTACACCTTCATTGCTAATAGAAGTAAGGATTTGAATTATTTAGATTAAGTAGCTTGTAAAGTCATGACTATAGTATATGACTTGGTGACTATCTCGAAGTTTCCAATACTAATAATTTGATCTAATTAAAAAAAATCGAACATTGATGACAAGATCACTGACACTCCGTGATTTAATAAGTTGAAAAAAAAGTGAAACGTAAAGGCTTAACCAATTCCGACCGCGGTGTGCTTAGGGTGGTGGGTTCCATTCTTGCCGTCGCAACAAAATTAATGTAATTAATAGCTGTGATGAGCTGGTGTAGTGCATGGGATGGCATGAAGGAGGTGCACTCAGCCTCTGCAATTGAGGAGCTGATAAATGAAATTATCAGCGGAAAGGTGGTAAAACACATATACGGCATCACAATGGACTCTATAGCTGAAGTGTGTCCTTCGTGGACAGCCAATATAATCTAACCTAACCTAGATCTAAGTTGCTCAAATGTTTTTCTTTTCGAACATCATCAAACATTCATTGATAAAATACGACATTATCCGGTGGTTAAATTAGACATCTGGAGGGAAAAAAATTCCAGGTTTGAAGGGAAGCCACATAAATGACATCTTAAATGTACTGATGTACGGTGTTCAAAGGCTACAAAAACGGGTTTTTCGCGATTTTCAACAAAACAGTAACTTTTATTTTAAGTGGAATTCCAATTTTGTGATCTTTGACCCCGAGTAAATATTTTTCCAGGCATGATGAAAAAATCGATGAGGACTTTTAGGATTTCATTTATGATGGTGTATTGAACAATTCTACCAACTTTGAGCTAGATCTAAATTTTTATATCTTCACTCCTATTTTTTGATTGAACTAAATTACAAAATGCATTAATATATAAGCAAAAAAACATCACTCTTACACGTTATTAATTTATGAAAATAATAATAGTTTATTATATCAAAATTTTGTACAAAATAATTTCAGTTGTATATTTATAATATTGTAAAAGGAAACAACCCTTTATGAATACAAATATTCAAATTACACTATTCTATTGTTTCATCCAAATTGTAATCTAATTTACTTACATTAAAATATCAAAAATTAAGACTATTATTGTATTTTATATTTATCAACGTAATGTACTGTATATGTAGTTTGTACATAATGTATTGTATATTCTATATAGAATTTATATAGAAATTAGTACTCTGAAAGTCTGAAATGCATTTACAAATCTTAATTATATTTTATAATTATAAAAGTTGTTGGTTGTATTAAAATGTATGTACAAAGAGTTTATGACTGATGAGTGACATGTTATGAAGATAGGTAGGTAGACCTGCTCATTCGTCAGCCCTTATTCAAGCGTAATTTTCATGATTCTTTTTGTCTGCTTTTTTGAGCATTGAAAAAGGTAAGTTTGGCGATGAGGGAATTTGAAATTTTAACTGTGGCTCAACTATTGAATTTATGGAAATTGGATTTTTCGATTTTTGAGTTTATCGACAATTAATTTTTTATTTTTTCATAAAATTTTGAAATTAAGGTAGTTCCTCCGCGACCGTCCAGTCAAAAAGTTTTGGACTAATACTATCATTCAGTGCATTAACTATGCTATGACTATTATACATATACCATATATTATTTTCACAAGACTGTAGTTCCTCACTACTGTTTCTAGTATACATATAGACACACACACTATGACATATGCCTTTAACATTAGTCTTCATATCTTTTCCACAAAAATCATCGCTAAAACGAGTTATTTATTTAAGTTTTTTATCGAAACTATATGGTAAATAATTTTTATTTTTATTTATATATTTTCTAAATATAGTATTCTACAATATATTAGTTTTTCATAGAGATGGTGGACGTCATTCATTGGTAAATAAATATAATATTTGTAAATTTGTGTATTTTTATACACTTCTCCCATGTACACGTACAAATTGCGTCACTTTTAATTGCTAATATCTCATGTATGGCATGGTAAATCATCTTCTAATTTTAACAGCAAGTGTATTATGAATTAAATATTTTATATTCTGAGTTTTGAGAAATTCTTGGAATATCACTTTCGTGTAGGTACTACCTTAACAATCAGTTTTAAAAAACTTTTCCAGTTTACACTTTTAAAACAGTTTTAAAAATAGAAATGGAACCGTTGTCATGTGACGACAAAATTTGACTGATACTTAGAACAGTATAAACTGTAGGTACATAATAATAATAATAATGGGGTTTAACCTCCGTTTCTTTGACATATATGCCTATTACAGAGGATACCCACATCATTATTTGTTAATCTTTATTTATTAAATTAACTCCATATATACAATTACATTTATATACAGCAAAGCCCGTTGCGTCTTGTTCTTTTCTTTGCAAACGCCCTGTATAAAATAAAACTAATAATAATAGTAACATCACAATATGATCCCCAAATATATTATATATATTATTATACAAGAATAATTATATTTTGTTGTGAGTAAAATGTGGTAAAATTCTAATGTAGTCAGAATATCTACATTGTAGGGTAAGTTGTATTACCCCAAATACATTTTACCTTGAATAACTGCACAGTTTCTCTACCATTTTCGCTATTTACGAGCCAGCAAACCATATAAAAGTTTAGCTAAGAGCTAAAATTGAATTTAACAATATACTGTAATTTTCCTATTACTTTCTTCAATTTTGTTTTTAAAAAAGTATAAGTAAGCATAAAATATATAGAAGTAAATATCTCACTTACTCCGAACCGTTAAGAATTCATCTTTGTACACGAAACTTGTACAGTTTTCAAGGTTAAAATCACATGAGTCTTACGGCTCTATTTCCTTGTACTGTAAAGATTACATGTTGATTAGAGCCCTTTAAGGTATGATCCTTTCAGATAGTTGTTTAATAGTTCAAATCCAAAAAAAGTAAAATAATATTGCTATAAACAACGACTATTTCCATTGTCAAATAAAAATTAAAAAAAAAAAAAATGGCGTTAAGAAACACATATTAATTTTGATCTTTGGTACTAAACTCTCGCCTGTACTATGTACTGTGTACTATTACATTGTTGTAAATAATATTGTATTTCTCTAAAAAGTATTGTTCATATTATTCACAACTAAATAAAAAACTTTTATTTTACCTAATATATAATGGTATGTATAAATTTATTCTGTTATTTTTCTACTTGATACTAGAAAAAATTTACTAAACTATGATAATAGGTGGTTATCACGGAAATTGGTGTTTTATGAAATTTATGGGAAAGAATGGAATAGATTTGCTTTAAGTATGTTTTTCTGTAGTTCTCTTTAAAGTTATATCTGAAACAAATCGTATTTATTTAACTTTTTTGTTTTTAACCCCCGAGAAAAAAGAGTGGTGCTATAAGTTTGACCGCTTGAGTTTGAGTGTGGCATTGTAGCTCCTAAACGCATGAATCGATTTGAATTTTTTTTTAATATCCTGTATAAGGGTACTATCAGCAAAGAGACAGTTTTGACTATTCTCCAAGATTTCTATCCCTAAGTAGACCTATACCAAGGCTGCAATGCCCATAATACTGGCTTTTTTATAATGTCCGATATTTTTGATTACCCAGACAATCACTTCGGTTCAAACGCCATCTCTCATTCATTAAAAATAGTTGAATATACAATGAAAAATTCACTATTCGTAGAGAGCAAAACGTATAGTCGATCAACTGAGTCGATCATATTGCTCGATGCGGACAAAATTTCGTTAAATCAAAAAAACCGCAATTTTTTTATACATATTACATAAGTTTTAATCTTACTGATATGTAAGACAGAATTAGTATATTATAGAATAACCAAGATTATTGTGTAAGAGCAGGGCCAAAGTATAAATCGTAAAAGATTTTTACTTAAAAAATTTGTACTTATAGATTTGTAAAAGAAGACTGACTATTATAACAATCAGATAAGTAATCAGCAAAAAAAATTTTTTTTAAATTTGATTCGTATGAAAACTTTCATAACACCCCAAAGTTTTGAGAACAGTTTAAAGTAGAATAAACTTATATAGAATGTAACACGGTATTTTGAATAATATTTTTAGAATATTTTTTAAAAGTTTCATTATTATTAAAACAATACAGGCTAAAATATAATATTGGATAACATTCATGAATACCTTCCGGTATGTTTTTGTAAATCAAGAAACCGTAAAATTAGTTTAGAAATCCTAACTAATGTGTTTCATTTAATAAATTTAATGTTAGCATATTTATGTAGAATTATTTAAATTTGAATTCATTTATTTTAGGTTAAGTTTGAAAACAATATATTCTAGTTAAAAGGATGTGCGAATATTGAAATCTCTCTGAAAAATGAACGTATGTACCAACATAAAATTCATGAAGTTATAAATATAAATAGTTTTTACACATGCGAAATATGTTCTTTTTTCGTTAAAATTACCAAAAGAACTCTAATTTACCATTTGCTTTTTTGAAACAAATCTTTCGCACTTTAGCATTTTGAGGTTATTAACACTCGTCTGGGTTACTTTCCCCAATGGGAGAAATAGGCACATACATACACGTACATATGTACCGGTCAAACACATGGCCCTCGCCGTTTCTTGGGTAAAAATAGAAAAAACAATTTTCATATTTTCACAGCAAATATAAATTATAATGACAGTATTTTTTATTTTATTATACTCTACATATATGGAGATATATCAAGGTATACCAATTTTAATTCCTAGTTTGTAACGCTTAGAAATATTGATGATACGAACAAAATTTTGGTATAGGTGCTCATAAAACCATATATATCATGCTCAGGACGTAAAAAGTGAGATGAAACAAAAATTTGAACATAAAAATGTTCCTGATATAGAAAAATGGTCCTACAACACCTTTTTTTAAACATTTTTCGAAAACATCACTGTTTATCCGTAAAGGCACAAATTTGGAGAAAAATTTGGTGTACGCTTCGTCGCTCCTATTTGCAGGTAGCTTCAACTAGTATTGTGGAACGTGCTCCAAAAATTTAAAAAAATTTTGGAAAATTGGTTTGGTTTTTTTAACTTTTCTAATTTGTTAAAAATAATGCTAGCACGGGCATTCAGATTTTCTATTCAAAGTATTTAATCAATTAACTCAGTCAATTGTTTGTTTTCACTTGTTTATTTTATTTTTAAGTTTTGATCAATACTTGTAAAAACTTAGATGAGGCAATATCATATACAAAATGCTATCTACAATGTCACACGTGTATCGATCGCGTATAGCTTGACTCACGTCGCAGATGGATTCAACTGTACGAATTCATACAAGCTCGACAGTGACAAGTGCTTGCATACACATATCGGTAAAGGACGTAAGTAGTAGCACTCTGGTTTTTTCGTGATTCTCAGGCTATATTTACCACTGAATGTGGTTATTTCTTTAATGTCAGAATTAAACAGTAGATGTAACAGACCTCTAGAGAATATAATAAACTTCGAAACAAATATCATATAATAGTGTGTCATCATTTCTAATAGCAAGATAGTTATATTACCACACGCTTTAGAAAATTGTAACAAATGTATACTTGACATGAATTGTGGTATTTCTTTTTAAGACGTTTTCTTTCACAGGTCAGTTACATAAAAGAGATAAAAATATTGGAACTAACTTTACAAAGTTTGCCAAATAATCTCAACTATTTTTAAACGGATTTAGGAAGCTAAAATACATCACAAAAAGAAATATTTTCTCGCTTGTTTTATAATAACCAATGATATGACTAGGAGGTTGCAGTTTCGAATCCAGACAGCGGCAGTGTGAGCAATTATAATTAAAGGGGCCATAAAATTGATCACACTGTAGTCGCTTGGATAAAAACGAAGTAACCAACTCCACCCACATCATAAAAATTTAATTGTATATTGAATGTAGTTTAAAGTAAAATAAATAAAGATTAAAAGAAGAATAATGTGGGTGGCTTCTATTATATATAGATATTTGAAAAACGGAGGTAAAACTCCGTTATTATTATTATTAACATAATTTTTTCGGTTCGAAATTTTAACGACTTCATGCCTGCCAAGGAGGGAGAGAGGATACAAGTTTTTCTAGAAATTAAAAGGGGGTTACAAAAAAAAATATAAGTTATATGTTTAAATTTGATTGGGAATACTAAATTGGTTTAATAAAAAACTATAATAAGAAGTCTAAGATAAAATAAATAATTTTAAAATATAAGAAACCCGACTGCATTAAATAAAATCTGAAAAGAAAGAAACAAATCCAGTTTTTTACATACCGACTTTAACAGTCGTGGCCAATTTAAATCTCGAACGACTCAAACTTTCCCAATGGGCCTCGACTGTTACAGTCGCTATGTAAAATGCTGTACTTGTTTCCTTCTTTTCAGATTTAATTTTACGCAGTCGGGTTTTTTATTTTTCTAAGAACTTTTTTTTAGTTAGCCACGGAAAGTCAATTCTATTTGTAATATGTTGAAATGGAAAATTCATTGGTAAAAAGTTATTTCGATATGTTTTTTATTAATTTGTATTTTTAATTTTTTTTAAAATTTGTTACGATGAATTTGTTCTATAAAATAAAATTTGTAATATTTTATTTATTTTAAAATATAAAAAAAGTATATTAAAATATGTTTTTAAATAAATAAATAAACAAAAAAATAAAAATAATAATTTAATATTGAACGTAAAACATAGATATTAAAAAGTATGGTTTTTTACAATAATTTTTTTTTTGAAATGTTTCCGAATAGGTGGCTATTACGTTAATAAATATAACATCTAAACTGAATTTATGATCCGGAAGTAGACGGTAAAAATCCGTTGCAGTCAAATTCGTAGTTCTGTCTGTTGTTTTGCATCGAAATTTGATCTCGTTACCCCAACCAAAGGTAGGTTATGTAAATTGAAAGAAATCCTAGAATTTTTTTCCAACTTGACTACATTGTGTGTGCCTGCCTGTTCTTCCACATTGTAACAAATTTCGTTCACCTTTCTATTTTATTCAGAGGTAAGATATACGCCACCAAAGTTTATCAAAAAGAATATAGATTTCATGGTAAGTGGATGAAATTTGGTCTAAAATGACTGATTTGGCATTTAAACCCCCGATTTTGGGGTTTATTATTAAGAAATCGAGTCTTGTTACAAAACAGCAGATAAAATCTATCTTTTATTCAAATCACCTCGATAAAATCATCTCTCACGGATTTTTCTCGTGAATTTACTGGACCATAAAGTTTATAAAATGTATTAAATAATATTTCCAGAAAAGTGATAGGTTTTCATAAAAATTAAAAAAAAAAAAACATGTTTGATATATAATTTCGGATAGAGCCTGAGGTATTTTAATGTTATAGTTTAAAAATTATTCAATTTATATAAACACCTCATAATGACCGCAACACAACAATATTTCTATTCATCAAATTACATACATAAATAAAAATCCATTTACACTATTATTTTTAGATTTCATGTAATCATGGACCAAGATCTCTTTTTTTAATAATTTAAAATTGGCGGAAATATTTCTCTCAAACGTTGCTTAAAAAATGCCAGCCAAGAGGTAACATAGTTCGAGGTACAGATATTTTATTTTCAAATATGCCTGGCTAATTATTATACGCCGGTAAAATCATACAAAAAATGAAAATAAAACCAACTAAAATCACAAAACGCTACGTAAGGAAGCTTTGTTGGTATGCTATTAGACCCCTTATGGGGTGTGAAACTACTCTTCACATATTACGCAGGTAGCACAATTTTTTTTTCTCGTCTTAATGGGTTGAAATAACATACCAAAAAAGCAGTTTTACATTATCATTCGGCCGCCATTTTTTGAAAATCTTCATAATTTTTCTAGAAGACTTTTCATATCCATCTTTTATATTTTTGGAGGAAATGGACTAAAAAATTTTGCCTTAATTTTACCTCACGAAAAATTGTTTCAAAATCTGTTGATCTTTTTATAAGGAACTTTTTTTACATTTAAATTTTGTTTTATCTCTAACGGTTTAACATAAGCAATCTCAAAAACTATAATGCATACGCAGCTGTGGGTTGGCTTCTAATTTAATATACTTTAAAAAGGAAAGTAGCAACTGATGTAAAAAGCTTATATATCAGTTACTACCTTCATAGTTTTTAAATTAAACTACAAAAACTGAAGAAACTCGAAAGTTTTGCAGCTTTTCACTGATAATAGACAGGATTGTGAAAGAGACAATGCAAAAACCGTTTAATATACAGAGTCAATAGTGAATCCCAGTCTATTATGCGGGTTTTTTCCTTGATTATTCATTAAATATTACTAAAATAATTATTTAATACCTTATATTTTATAAATAGTGACCCAGCACAAAAATACGTTAAGCTGAGCGCACCATCTTATGCGTCCTGTATTTCAAAACGCTTCAATAGACAAAAAAAAAAGTTCTTTCAACAAAATTTGTAGAAAAGTTTAACTTCTACAACTTTTATAATAATTGTTAATACAATTGAAGGCAGAAGAAACGAGGTGTACAAAAAAATCTGATTTTCGAGACCTTTGACCTTGAATATATATTGACGCGCAGGTGTGATTATATGTGACTTTTGAGACAACATTTCTACTATCAAAATAAAGGTTTGTACAAAAATTCAGCTTATTCCGGCTAGATTCCGAGGTGAAACGCTAAGATGATTGGAGTAATAATAATATCTAAATATTATATGTTAATAATTAAAAACATATTTATGTAAATGATTTGGTTAATGCCATTGTAGTATTTCGACTGAAAAATTAGTTTCATTTCATTTTAATATGTAATTATTGATAGGCAGTCAATCACCACCACAATTAAATGAAAATGTGTTAATATTAATTTGATTCAAACAGTTGTGATTTTTTAGACTCATGTGAATGATGTGTATGTTTTGGTTTTCAAATTTAATTATTCTGTAAATCATTATTTACGGTAATTAAAAATTCAAATATATAAAACAATATACAGGCTGCTGATTTAAACAAGTGAAATTTATAAAATTTTAAAAACCCACGAGCTATCTCTTTTTGGGACAAATTTTTGGAAATTTTTTAATTTAAATTGAAATATTTTAGTTGACTTTGTTATTTTTAATTATTGTTTGGAATTACCTGATTATTTTACCATTTCACTTTTCATAATGAATTGAGCCAGGTTTATTTGACCATTCATTTCCATAGTAATTAATTATATGTAAAAATTATACGTCATTCCAAACTGAATCGATTTTGAAGATCATCGCCAAGTTTTTAGTTTTTTCGGGTATAAAACACTAATCTTGCATTTGAATACAAGACATAGCTAAGAACACTCTTCGTTAAATTTCCTCCCAAAAGAAAGCAGAAAAATGAAAATCGGTTCACCCGTTCAGGCGCTACGATGCCGCAGACAGACAAACACACAGACACACACATAGCGGTCAAACTTATAACAGCTCTTTTTTTAGTTCGAGGGTTACAAAAATTAAAAACGGATTGAAATATCAAACAACGGTAAAATATCTTATATTCATTATCGAGTCAAACGATAGCCAACTATCAATTGAACTTGAACCAATTTTTTGCCGCAGATTCTGAGCCTGTCCCAAAAAATCAACTTCTGGTCTGAAAATTTGTTTTCAATATTTCAATTTTGGGTAACTAGATTACGTAAATTAGGTTAAAAGATTCATCCAAGATATTTTTTGGCCAATAAATGCTCAAAATATTAATTTTTTTTTCGTATTATTTGTACCACTATCCTATGAGTTTAAGTAAAAAAACATTCAAGAAATCCGTAAAAAAATATTAATTTGGTGATTTGTTTTTTGAATATTCAAATTTCCCTAAGGAAAATGTGAAGTTGTATTAAAAAGTGATAACAAGGATAGAAAAGGTACTTTTCTCCTATGAAAAAATATTTTATGTATCTCAATGTGTAATTATGTTGCTACTAAATGTTGTATTTAACTGGTTTAGAGCCAAACTCACGATTTTAATAAAGAACAAGTGAAAACAAATAATTGACTGAGTTTATTGTTGAAATACCATGTATAGATAGTGTTGATGTGTGTAGCCGATTTTAGATAGCCAGGCATACATACATATCACAAACACTTTACTAATATTCCCAGAGGGACATTTTTTTCATTAAAACTTTTATTCCATCTCTTACGGTTTATAAAATGACCCAATTGATTTATGTTGCTCATTTACGAACTCGACCTCACTTTTTACGTCCTGAGCACGCTGTGAAATATACAGCTTGATCTTTTTTCGTTTTTGAGTAAGCTTGTTGTCAGACAGACAGACGAACAGACGGACAACCGAAATTATAAAATTATAATAAAAAGGTCGTTTCATGATCACATAAACCAGAATTTTGTTGGTAGCATCAATATTTTTAAGCGTTACAAACTTGGGACTAAACTTATTATACCTAAATAAATATTTCATGTTTACATGGTATAAAAATACTGTAATCAGAAAGAAATATTAATAAAATATTTATAATACAATATGTTTTGATATTAAAAATGTATAGAACTTCAAAGCACCAAAAGAAATAACAGACATGAAATAATAAATATACAGTAAACAAGATATAATATGTATGTATAGAAACTAATCGAAAAGATACACGCAGCATTCACCATTCATATACACTAACCACAGAAATTGATAAGAATTGTCATAAAGAAATAAACAATAATATTCCCAATAGATTTTACTCAGTGATTATAATTTATCTGGACTTGAAAACATAGAATAGTATTACTTATAGACCGAGAGATAATGACATAAAAACTTCTCCCAACTTCCCAGAGGAAGTTAATGTGATAGGGCCAATTTTGAAAATCTCCAGTTTTACATATTTCCGTGGTTTCAAGACCGCAATATCCGAATCATACCTTACAATGTGATGGCTCTGATGTTCGTTCGAAATCTTTCGCCTCGATTATCTCGCGAACCAGTTATGCGAACCGCGTATTTAAGAACTGAAAGAGTTTTTATCAGAAATATTTAAGCCGTTTTTTAATGGCAATAAAAAAAAACTGGAAAAAACTGAATATACAGAATCTGAAAAATGGATAAAACAAATCATTTATCTATTGAGATAATGATCATTCCAGCATGAGCTGCAGTACATGTTCGAAGAATAACCTTTGAAAAGAAACAAGACCTTTTTTTTTAATGTTTTTCTCCCTCTGGGAAGTTAGTCGTGTGGACTAGAGGAGTCGCACTCACACGACTTCAGTACCACACCGACTATGTACTGCCAATTTCTTAAAAAGGCATGCAATAGAAAATGGGAGAACGTTTTCGATCATCATCTTCCGGTCTATGACTATGTTGTATGTACTACATCTACTTACTATGATGGTAAGTATATTATTATTATTACTATTATTTGTTTGTGTACCATATAACATATAATACTGTTCAACAATCCACCAAGGAGAACAAGTTGAAACAATTCACTAGGTCTATTATAAAATTCAATGACTTATAAATGTATCTTTTTGATGGAGACATATGTTCAAAGCTCAGTGGTTGTGGATTCACCGCAAAAGAAAAATTCGTTGAATTTACTAATACTGATAATTTGAGGATTGGTTATAGTAGTTGTGTTAGTCCGTCAGTCAGTTAAAGGTTAGACCAGGACTGGTCACTTAGCGCTTATTATTAACAATTACTAAATCAGATTCATTTATGATTTCAGTTGTATTTAAATGAGTTTATTAAAGCTGAAAATAGTTATACAGCAATATACGCCATATAACTATTTTCAGCTTTAATAAATTTATTTATATACCACGGAAATCATAAATCAATCTGATGTATTTCTTGTTCATAAATAAGGGCTGACTGACCAGCCCTGTTCTAACGTTTAACTGACTGATTGTCATAACTGTTATCTATAGGTAGTATACAAGCTGTATAACATTTTCTTTTCAAGGCTTTTATCAAGTATATGTTCTCAATCATGGAAGGAAATAATTCATTTTCGAATGTAATAAAAATACTCATTTAGTTTTCGACAAAACGAACTTGATTTGTTTTTTAAAGTACCAATTTCCGTAGCAGATTTTGATTCTTTGCTTCAAACAAATCAACTGGTTTGAAAATTTTTTTTCTTGAGCTAAATTTTCAGTACTTGATGCTACAGTTTTTAACCTAACTACTTAGAACGTTAGTACTAATAATATAGGAAAAACTTTTAAAGGCAAAAATTATTTGTTTTTCGATAGAAAATAAAAATTTGTTGAAAAAATATTATTTTACAAAGTCGACTATTATTTGACTGGGAATTAAGAGACTATGATTTTTCCACTCCTCTTGCTGAAAACTTTTTGAAAAATCACCCCGTACATTAAATTTATATTTTGTATGTCTTCACTATTCTAATGTTACCGGAAAAACCAAATTTAATCTAGATTGAATTTTTTTTTGATACATGTATGTTTATAGTGTACAATTTACCATTTCGTTATTCAAATATAGAAATGTCTATATAGTAGTTTTTCTTAGTTTGTATTTGTATTTCTGTTCGGTTTTCTTTCTATATATCTAGATATTCATGGTCTGTATCTGCCGGGAATCAAACATGAAACAAAACATAGTTATTTTTTTCCATACAGTTACTATGTTTACATTACTTAATATCAATCGTTGACAGAAAAAACACATTAAATTAATGAAAAACTTTGAATATTTGTGTTTCAATTATAATTTACGTAAATATATATTACAAGCACGAAAAATATCCTGCGTATATTTTTTGTTTATTTCGTGTCCTTGCCATAAATAAAAATATGTCAACACATTTAATTTTTTTTTTTTCGGTTCACATAGTCTAAGAGCTGAAATAAAAAAATTAATAGCCTAAGTCTTCATAGTCTTAGAGCTGAAATAGAAATTAAATGATTTACGAAGCTTATTTTATCATCTTTTTACATTCTGCTTAATTAAATATATTTTGCGTCTGGCTATACTGCTTCGGTACCCCTTTAAAAAAATTGTGAAAAACGCAAAAAAATTTTTGTTTTGGGAATTGATGAAACTTGGTATATGGGTTAATTTTGATCCAAAAAGTAATAAAATCTGGTTAATTTAATGATTGGATGCACAGTTTGTGGGATATCGCAATATTTGGATCAATTTTAGTCCGTATCTCAAAAACTATTAGACCAGTCATCAAATGCACCCGATTTTTGTACTTTTTGGGTCAAAATTACCTTATATACTGAGTTTTATCGAAATTGGAAATAAAAAATTTTTTTAAATTTTTTTGCAATTTTTTTAAGGGGTACCGAAGCCGTATAGCCAGACGCAAAATATATTTCTGTTTTAATTAATCGAGATATATTTCTCTTTGAAAAATCGAGAAAAACGGAAAAAAAATTTTGTTTTGGAATTTGATGAAACTCGGTAGATGAGGTAATTTTGATCCAAAATGTATAAAAATCAGGGTAATTTAATGAGTGGATGCAAAGTTTATGAGATATCTCAATATTGGGATCGATTTTAGTCCGTATCTCAAAAACTATTCGGCCAATCATCAAATGCATCCGAAAAAATTTATATAGCGATTGCGAGCAAGTTTACAAAAAGGAATAAAAAATATAATGGTTTAGTATAAGGTATAATAAAGTTTTTTTATCATAAAATATCCAATTAATAATACTTTTTCAAAGGTAATTAATTTGTTTTATTATTTTATTAAAAAATCTAAATTATTTGATACAGTAAAGAATGCAAATGACGTTAATATTTTAAACAGCTATTAAAAGAAAACTTTGATAGAAAAGAAATAAATTTCAAAGTATCTAATCATGCAACAAATTTATAATCTGGTCGTTGGTAAATGGTACAAAAATTTAAGTCTGCTTAATCAACCAAGCAAATATCAAAGTTCTGTTTCTTCTTTTTGAAAATACAGCGTTGCTCTTTATAATTTAACCACGTTAATGGGAAAAATTTCATCAAACAGGTGTTACCAGTTATAACCCGACGTCATTGTTTTCGGGTTTCTAATACCCGATGGCTTTTAAAATCCTAATAATCGCAATTCGCCCATTATTTTCCAAGGTTAATTTTTCCAAAAAATGACTAAAGTATAGGTTGTACTACTCGGAAAAAGGAGCAACTTACGAAACCTTTGAATTGAATCCTGGTTTAAAATTAAATTTCCTAATATTGGAAACTTATTTTATCCTTAAGTATTTTATTAATTAATTTTTTTATTTAATAATATAGTTTGATTCATAAATTTTTTTATTTCTTTTCAATATAAAATCAGTTCCGATAAATAGAGAAGCTTTTCAGCATTTTCAATTGCTTCACTTGACAAATTTAAGTGATAATTAAGCATTTTAAATAACAATACTATATAAAAGAAAGGTACTTTATAAATCATAATATACAGAATGATTCAAATACACTTTTATATAATTTAAAAAATGCTTATATTTTTTAATATCTTCAAGCGTTAACTGGACATACGCACAAGCCAGGTATATTTTAAGTCAGAATACGTAAAACATGGCATATTTTGTTAATAAAAAATAATAATGTTAATAAAACAATAAAATAAAATAAGCTCGTTACAACACTTAAAAAGTACAATCACTGAATCATAAACTGGTCTTTTCTTACAAAAATTTAACGGAAAAAACGGAACCCAGCTAAAGGCGAGAATAAACAGTGTTGACGAGTAAAGTGTGTGGTAGAGAAGATAAAAATCACTGATTTAAAATCTGAATTCAAGGTTTGAAACTTGTATTTTGTAATTTTTAGTCAAGTTTTGCATGCACACTACGTCTGTGATAATTAAGCTAAGATTTTCTTCTATAATTTTCTATAAGGAAGAGTTAACGTCCCTGATGTAAAGAAGAACCCACGGATTCCAAGCCTGAAAAATATGTTGGGCTTTTCATCTGTGTGAAAATCAATGGAAAAATTATATTGTACGTTTGGTATTTCAAGGCTACGATTCAAAATTTTGACAATATATTGATGAATGTTGCCAGCCAGCACTTTGTGACCTGGTGTGTATAAACTATACACTTTATTGTTACATTCAGTGTAGTTTAAAATAAGAATAGATTTAGTTTTCTTGAACATCATCCGCTGAGATTTAATAAAGTTTATGAATAGAGCAGTAGATGTGCTTCTTTTAAAAGTAATGTTAATTAGTGCAAATAATTACATTGTCACTTTAGAAAACCTATTGTCTAGAGAGAGTAAAAACATATTATAAATTCTACACATAGTTATAAGGCTAGTGTATATTTTTTACAATTATTTAGAAGTAAAAGTGTTGATGTAGAGAATCCTTAGGTAAAAGAAAAAGTTTTAAATTTATTTCAATTTTTCAAAGTGCATGATTACCTACGGCGTTTTTTTGAAGGTAATGCAAAAAACGTTTGCATTTATTTTTCTAATTTATCTCCTGATTAGAATAAAAAAAAGCAAATTTTCATCAATTTAGAAGTACTTTGCCAAAAGAAATTTTTAACTTTCCAGTAAGATGGTCTTTGTAATGGGTCCGATTTTGCAAATTGAAAATTTAGACATATCTCCAGGTTTCAAGGCCTTTAGAGTCGAATAGTATGGTTTTTAAAAGGATGTGCGTGTGTGCACATGTATGTATGTATGTTCGGATTCAATTTTCGTTTCGCTTATCTCGAGAACAAATGATTATATTGACATGGAACCAGTTTCATTTAACGCATAATTATGTAACTTAGACCTGATTAGGTTTTGAGCAAAATCGATCAAGCCGTTTTTTGTACCGAATGAAAAATAGTATAATTGTCACTATTATCACTTATCATTTATATAAATTTTAACATCATGGAGGGTGCAGCGAGAGAAGCCTCCGCTGGGGTTGCAAGGGGGAAGCCCCTGGGGGATGAAGGGGGCAAAACCCTGCTGGAGGGTCAACGGAAAAATGAAAAAAAATTTTTACAAAATTATTAAAACATATGATATTTTTTTATCCTTTCCCCTGAGAAGTTAGTCGGGTGATCTTTCGGGACGCACCTAGACCGCTTTTTTACTTTGTTTAACTGCAAATAATTTCAAAAACTGTACTCTTGCTTTGTACTTAAGAAGCAGTATACAATTTAATGATATAAATTTCTGTAAATAAACTTCTTGTTTTTAAAATGGTTTGAAGATAGTTCGTTCTTTGTAAACTGAAATTTATGGTTCAATGCATTAAACTAAAATTATTATTCTCTTTGACATTTTCAAAATTCAAATTCTTTGGATTCTATTTTTTAATTTTTTTTTTGTTTTCCGAACTTTTGTTGATCAGAACAGTTTTTTGCCTTTTATATATTTATTGTACAATTAGTTCAAGCTTCAACAGCATCGAAAAATACTAAATACTTAAAAAAATGATATAATACATTAAAACATAACCTAATTCACCCAATTTTAGTCCAATCAGTATAAAATTTGCTACTATAGGGTATTATCGTTAGTCAAAAATAAATTATGAAATTTGAAAAAAGTTAAAATTTATGTAAAAATATTCTGATTTCGAGTCATAAAAGCACATTTAAAATATTAAAATTAAAAATCGTAATTTTTAAACTGAATATCACGTGACCTAAAACGCGGGCAAGCCTTGCTTTGATGTCATATCGGTATGAGCCATACACCATCAATTAGTTCAGTGTAGACAGCTAGGTATAATATATCCATAGATAATAAGTATTTATATTTATTATAATCAGATGTCTATGAATATATCTGTCAAACTTATTTGTGTTATTTCGTGTAATGATACCGATATTACGTCATCAAATGGGTTGTCCGCGTTTTTGACGATTTAAAGTTTTTGGCGAGAAATCGTGTGTATTTATCCGAAATAAATTTTTGGTGGCTTTTTATTAGCAAAATAACATTTTGAAGTACTTTTTCAAAAATAGTAGAATAACCTATTGTTCATTTGACCGTGACTCATGATATTTACGTTTTTCATGAGCTCCATATTTGCGTTTCCAATCTTACAAGTGTTTTAAAAGCTTTATAATATTTTACACATTTTAGGTCGTAATAAAAACATGGTACATCAAAAAAAATTTTTAATAGTTCATATGAAACTTGGTATACGTACAATTATTGATAGTTTTGTACACATCCAAGCACTAGACCCGGTGTGTAACTTTGTATTTATGTACATTTATCTATGAATTTATTAAAAGTTGAGGAAGATGCATTTACATAAAGCAGAAAAATTATATAAGAAGCATGCATTTGTATATATTTATAGCCATATTTAAGTTTATACGAAGTCACCATGTTAGGAAGGTGATTTTATTTATTATAAATACATTATTATTTATAAGATGAAACTAGTTGGAAAAATGATTAAAATATATACAGTCAAACCTGCATTAATGAGTTACGCCATTTTGTTCTCAAAACTAAGGGTATAATTATTAGTTATTTACTGCAGGATATAATAAGACACGCTTTTTAACTAAATAAACACTCCAAGACTAGATCTTGACTAGATCTCGATAAGCGGAGAGAACAAACGCAGTTTCTTCACTTCTTACTTATGTTACAAACTATTCATCTACTGATCTTAAAAAATAGCTTATGAATAAAAGTATTGGGAATTTGATCCTAGCGATGCATACAGTCAAAAATTATGATGGTAAGACATAGTTTTTGTAGAGGTTTTCAGAAAATGGGTATAAAATATATCTAAGATATAAGAGGTAGAAAGAGGTATTAAACCAATTCCAATTCTTTACCTAGATATGATTTTAAAATGAAATGAGAAAAATTTTGTTTTAATTGTGATTAAAACCCAAGGTAATGAAGATTGTACTGGGATTTCAAAGCCCTTGTTCAATTTTAACTTTTCGGTGTTTTATTTAGAGATTCTATTTAATATATGTTTTAATAAATAATTTCTTGTAGAGAAGTTCCTTCCTAAGTTCGTCCGAGTAATAAGCAAACTTGCTAGAGTTGCTTATACTTTTATAAATGCCAAAGTAATTCTTTCTTTCTGAAAATATTTTCTTTGCAAATTTTCAAAACTCTATTCTACTTAGATGGTGTATTGCTTTCATCACAAATTTTCCATATTGGCGGATCAAATTCATAAGACTACCGATATTTTCGTAATTGAATTAACTGCATTGCATTGGATTTACATTGTAATAACATGTCGAATAAGTTTGTACTATATACGAAAGCAGTATGCAAATATTTTCAAAAAATAAAAAAAAATGTGTTAAAAAACTTTCAGGATATGCAGTTTTACTTGTGCTTCTGCTTTGTATGTAAACTCGACTCACACAAACATGCTTCTACAAGCTACTACTTACTGAATGTATCTTTTGTGGGTGTGATGCAGTATTTTCCTGATAATAACTAATGTGAGGGTTAGAGTTCTATAATTTTTTCAAAATTTCCTACAGAAAATTTTTTACGAAACTATGTACAAAACCGGTGATATATATTATAATGTTTAAGGCAATTTTTGGAGAAAGTAATGCTGTTGATGTTAACAAATCTAGCCAATGGATTGAAGAACTGCCAGTTCTTCTGCGCAGTTATTATTGATGATTGTTTTAACGCAAACGAAGCGGGTTTATTTTAATAATAAGCGTCTATCCGATAAAACTTTCACCTTAAATGATGAGTCCTTCCCTGGCGTAAAACTTAGTAAAGAACGCGTTATAATACTTGAGCATTGGCTGAATGCTAACATGTCAGGAACTGAAAAGCTGCCTCTCCTATTAATCGGAGAGTCCAAAACTCCTAATTGGAAAGTCTAAAGATGTTTGAAAGGTGTTAGCACTTTGCCTGTGAATTACGAAAATAATAAAAATCATGGATGGCATCTTTTGATTCCTAATAAAGATTAAAAATGTAAAATTCCATTTTGGGGGTAAAAGTTAATTTTAACAATAGGCCTTTTCATCATGTCATAAGCGCAAGTGCAGAGTTTATTTTTTCGTACTGACAGCAATAAGTAGGACTAAGATAGAAGATATTTGTTATTCATTTTATCATTGGTTATAAATCATTTAGTACGAAACAAATGTGAATCGTCATTTTAAAATGCAGAGCCCTTATACTCGCCACCTTTCAACCTGGAAACGTGAGTTTTCGTACTTTTTGTTAGTTTTTTTTGAACCTTCTATAGATCGTTTGTTGGCGGCACTTTGTATAGGTTCGGTATTCTAACTATTAAATATGTCACCTAGTGTGCAGCTTTTCTATAATCATAAATTTATATAAAAATTATAAAAGTAACCTTCATTGTATGTAGTCACTACTTCTTCTCCTTCAACTGTATGTAGTAGAAGTAACCTAGGCTTCTCTATATATGCATGAAAATTTATGTGATGATTTCACTTCAATAATGTTATTTATGTATACATGAATATGGAAATTGAAAAATGAAATATATTCATTTTTCTTTAGCATATATAAAGAAAAAAAATTTCAATTCAATTTTTACCCATAAATTTTAGGTAGTGATTTAAAATATTAGTTTGCTATATGTTTCTTCTTAGTTTTCTGTGTATAAGAACGTAATTTTTATGTTTAGTTTTTTTTTACGTAAGTTTATAAAAATTATTCTTATCTTTGTTAGTGTACATCGCTCTATTAGTTCAGTTGATTAAGGCGTAATCAATTCCGTCCGCGGTATGCTTAGGGTAGCTGATTCGATTCCCGTCGTCGAAACAAAATTAATTTAATTAATAGTTGTGATGGGCTGGTGTAGTGTATGGTATATGCATACACCTTTATCGCTTTATCGCTTTATGCCTTTATCGCTTACCAGTTATGAATAACTGATAGTAAATACAAGTCAACCACATAATGCTTACTAATTAGAGCTTTATTCTTGCTCTGTAAATTTTTTTTTTCCCTCAGGTAAAGGTCAGTGTCTAGTTAAATAGGATACTAAAATAAATAATTAAAAATACCCAAAAGCGTTGTTTTCTCTTGGACCAAAAACATCCCCGGTTGTCCATGGACTACATAAGATTCCTTCAATCTGAAAGCAAAAACCAAAAAATTTACCATATTGCCACCCAAAGTTTAGTATTACTTAGTGCAATGATCATTTTGCACTAATTTTAACGATGTAAATTCTTGATCGGATCAACTAAAAATATTTAAAAAAATTAAAAAAACATTGACAATACAAAACCAAGGCTTAAAAATTTATGGCTTACGTTTAAAATATTAAATTGTTTTTAGTATGAAAATTATTTCAATAAATAATTTTTTGTGGTGTTTCAATCTCGAATTATATTTTTTATATTTATATTAAACATTAACAATAATGGTAACAACTAATTAATTATATAAATATTTGCAATATTTTATTGATCCATTTTATAAATATTTAAAATTAATATAAAAAAGTTATTTATTGTTTTTAGATTTTAAATGTATATATGTTTTATTTATTTATTTTTTGAAACATTTTCTATTTTTAAATATACATACAAATACAATGGATTTTGGTGTAGGTATATGATGTTGAATTGAAATTGTTTGTTTGTAGAGGCGACAACATTATCAGTCATGTAAAAAAATTAAAAACGATTAAGTTTGATAATAAAAGTAACCTGTAGGGTATTGTAAACCATTTCGTGCAAAAAGTGCCATACTATAGAGTTTAAAAATCTATTGAGTAAATTTATTGAAAATTAATATCCACATACAATTTTTAATTCTCTAACTTAATTTGAAGGAGAGGGGTGCTAGAGATGGCTAAAGTCTTATAAACCGAGATAAATTGAGAAGTTTACACCTCCAAAAACCTTTTTACTTAACAAGCAAACAATTTTCTAACACACACTTTCTTGATATTTTTCAACAAATTTTCAAATACCCAAATCAATTTGGGGAAGCCGTTAGTTAAGTTACTTAAAACGGCTTTGACCAAGTTTAAAGTATAAATTTTATTACATAGTTCTGGTCATAAAATGAGAGTTGAGATTTTTTGTCTTCTTTTAACAACACAAACAATACACGAACATTCAAAATTTAACTAATTTCTTTTACGGTTTACATTACCGTTTCGCTTGTGCTACCTCATCTTTTTTGAGTACCATACTTACCTTTACCAATTCTTCAAAAGACAGACAATGTAAACCACATACTTTTCATTTCCTTTAAGATGCACGCTCTATAATTCGTTTTATGTATGGGAAAAGAGCGTACGAGACGGCTACTTCAAAATGTTAATATCTGCAGTCAAAGAAATCGTACTAGCATTTCGGTAACGCGAACCCATAACATTTTCCTCTACCAAAAAGTGCCCAACGTCGCTAAAGAAGTCTTCATTTCAAAAACGGTAGATAGACACGATATCTTTGATTGGTATTAAAATTTCAATGCAGCCATTGCGAACGGATTTTTTGCCGCTCACCTTCCGGACCAGACCTGTATAATAAGTTCAAGATGTGTTATTTGTTTTCCTTTTTTTCCATACCTACGTTTCTGCTACAAAACCAGTGTTGTATGTGGATTATTGACGCATATATTTAATTTTGTTTTATTATTCTGATGATAAATACTCTATGTATATTATGATGTAGAATAAAATGATGTTTATATTAAAAAAATAAAAAATATTTAGGTATATTTTCATTGAGTTTTTAATTCAACTATGTACAGTGTGTTCCCGCATAGAGGTAACTATACTTGTAAATTTTCTTATTTTGCATTTTAAGAAAAAAAGTCATATAAAAAATGACTTTTGCTTATTCTGAAAAGTATGTAGGTATATTTAAAACTTCTCAATAATGTACAGGGTAAACTACTCTTCTTTTTTATAAGAAGGCCAAATGTTACTAAGAAAAGTTACTCGCAATTAAAAATTATGACTCTATACAAAATACCAAGAGGATCCGTGTATCTTAATTAAAGCATCATTTTTTATTTGAACAAAAGCTCTAATTATAAAAAAACTTAACAAAGAAAATAATAATAAATCAATTAACATGTACTATCCGAGAGTGTAATTTTTGTGGACTAGTTTAGAAAATCAAAAAGAAAATTTATTTTCTCGGATAAACATTCAATAAGAATGGAATTGTCAAAGTTGGAAAGATCTTCTTGATATTTTGTATAGAGTGATAATTGTTAATTGTGAGTAACTTTTCTGAATAACATTTTGTCAATTTATAAAAAGGAAGGGTAGTACCAAAAAGAAAAGTAGTGATTTCAATTTTTTTTAGAAGTTTTAAATATGCCTACATACTTTTCAGAATAAGTAAAATTTTTTATAAAGAATGACTTATTTTCTTAAAATGAAAAATAAGTATAGTTACCTCTATCCGGGGACACACTGTATATGTAGGTAGGTACTCCATTTTTATGTTTTGCTACACAGGTATGCGTATAAAAAGTTAAAATGTTTTTTTTTTTTTTTTTTTTTTTTTTTTTTTTTTAAATAATGTTTTTTTCTAAAATAAATTTACATTTTAAATACAAGTGTTTGATGAGAGCTTTTTTTTTAAGTTATATTTATTTTTTAAAACCTTTTAGTATTGATATAAACTTGTGAATTGAGAAATTTCTGAATTGAGAATGAGAATCAAAAACGATATATTTGTAAGAATACCTACCTGTACTCTGCCTCATGACATCAGCCACTAATACACATGAAAACATAATTTACTGAAAATAATTTCTTGAAGCTCTCTCAATCCTGGAATAAATTTTTTACAGATTCTTATTTAATCAATGACAATGTCCAAATCCA
Source organism: Chrysoperla carnea (assembly GCF_905475395.1). Taxonomy (NCBI): domain Eukaryota; kingdom Metazoa; phylum Arthropoda; class Insecta; order Neuroptera; family Chrysopidae; genus Chrysoperla; species Chrysoperla carnea. Next base: position 18,799,146 of record NC_058339.1, read on the forward strand.
ATTGACGCGTCACGTACTATTTAAAAATAATGGTCCTAAAGTTTGTAACGGTTAGAAAAATCACTCAATAAGTCAATTTCCGTTTGTTCGCCGGTCTGTCTGTCATCATGATAACTCAAATGCGTCAAGAGATATCAAGCTAAAGACGTAAACAATGAGCTAGAGATTGTACATGAGTAACATGTGTCGCTTAGGTCCCATAACCATATGGTCCCATATTGCCACTAATATTGTACGCTACTAGAGATAGAAGAAAAGTTTAAATGTAAAAAATCTACTTTATGAACAAAATGAACAACTTCTGTTGGTAACCTTCTTATGTTTACATATGGGTACAAATTTATCATTGTGTGCACCAAAATTCGGAAAAATTTTAGCTTCTGTTTTTTACAAAACTGTAAATAAATGATAACGATTTGAAAATTTACACTTAAATAATTATATACTGACTAACTTGAAAATAATATCAAAAATTTGTTATCTTAACATAAGTACACATTTCACGAGGCTTTTGTCATGTTGAATCTAAACATGAACTCAAAAGAGCTCAATTTGGCTAGTATTTGGAACTAATTCTCCATATGAGAATTGCTCAATATCTGAACAAGAGTCACACCTGGGTTTTTTCTAGAAAGGTTATGCGTATATCTGGTGATAATGTAGCATTATATTGGTGAAACAGTTTTTAAAATTGGTCCAGAAACTTTTGAAACTCCATTAAAAAACTCAAAAGCTCCATTACAAAAAAAAACCAACAAACAAAAAATAAAATCTATTCTTGTTGTATAATCAGTGTAGAAGTGTAGATAATATTTGTTGAGATAAGAAAACAATTGAAATGTCCAAACAACAACTTCGTTCATTGCCCTTCTATCGGTATCAACCAATATTTCTACCATCAGTTTCCAATCAATTAAGTTTTGTTAACTTTTAATGCATCATTAATTTCCAAAGACAATGTATATCAACCAATGTTTTGCGTTGTAAACAAAATATTTATATATATTATCTCTACATGGTAATTTATATTTATTTATACACGGGCAGTAAAAATCATTTAAGACGATAAAAACTTGGATTTCATAGATTTAACGACGTGCATATGTTTTAGTGTGTCCTACGCCTCGATAGTGTTTAAGGAAATATCAAGTCAAATATTATTCAGGATAACAAGCCGTGGGGTGGGTCTGGTGTGACCCTTGAGGCCCAATCGAATAACTTCCCTTTATAATAAAGAGTTATAAAAAAAAAACTCGAACGACTCATTACATCAACTTTCTATACTGGGAAATTAAAAAAACCCAAAGTTATCAAATAATTAAAAAATAAAGATTGGATTTAAAAGTAAAGATTAATAAAGATGAATTAAATGTAATTATTTTAACAGTCGTAATTATTCATTGAGTATATCAGAAAAGATGGTCGTGAAATATTTTATATTGACTATTTTTACAGAAATCTGTAATTTATGGTAATGTCAAATTAAATTAATTTTCAATTTTTAATTTATTTTTTATTAATATATCTTTATAAATTATATCTCATGTGTTATTCTGTAGTATGAGCTATATTGCTGTACAGTTTCATTAAAAACCATTCGCTAGTTTTAGCGTGAAAGCGTAACAAACAAACAAACAAACATGCTTTCTTTCGCATTTATAATATATAGAAAAATATCATACATGCAAGTTTATAAATTTTCATTTTTGCACTTAACACCTTCAATGAGAAAGGGTCGAGTTTTAAGAACACATAATTAATTACTTCTTCTTGTAGTGGGGGCGTGCCAACTCCAGCATTAAAGTTTGTTAAAACTTGTTTGCTCTTTCGATGGTAATTTATGCGATTTTCACTATATGGACCTAAATTCAAATACACACCTTTTTTTCGTTTTAGTTTTATGGTCGTTTTTTGATTGCACAAAATTTAAAAAAGTTTTTTTTTTTTTAGTTAGTTTGTTTTGTTGTTATTTTTTTTTTTATGTATTTACACAAATGAAAGGAAATGTGTTTATTTATTTATTTTACAAAAAGTATGACTATAAATTTAAATTACCCGCTTTAAAAATGAATTATAACTGTTATTGTTAAGTTGAAAAATTTTTGTTTTATATGATGTTACAGTAGTAACTGTTGTAACAGCAAGCCGTTTCATTTTAGATACAATTTATGAAGAGTAATTTATTATTTATATTTTTATGGAAATTACGAATTAAAAAAAAATGTATATTGAGTGCTTCCAAAATTCAGTTACAACCTGGTAAAAAATTTGGTATCAATATCTACGAAGAAAGAAATAAACAAAACACACAAGAGTGGTAAAAAGTCACTTTGTTCATACTTACATGAAACCAATCGTAAAAACACTTATTTCATAATAAACAATTATTTATTAATATGAGAAAAATAAATTTGATTTAAATTTTAGCTTTAAGCATAATTGTTTGTGTACGTATTCTTCAGGTACTTTTTTGAAAATTATATTTTCATTCCTCTCAAAATTATCCGATACTACGCTTTTTCTTTTATATAAGGTTGAAAGTTTTTCATAGAAAAATTTTCAGTTATGTGGGCTGTCGACGCGACGGAAGTAAAAACTTAAAAGTTGGAATAACTGTGTTTTTTTGAAATATAAATATAAATTATTAACAAGTGTATAGAAAAGTATTATAAATAACACCATCTATGATCAGTAATCAGTAAACAGTAAGTTACCGAAGATCAGAATCACTTAGTTAATAGTTAATTGTACAGCTTTAATTATTATTACATAGGTGTCGTTTTTTCGATTGAAAAAAGTTTTAGTTTCCTAGGTTACGTTGTAATTTATAGCTTTATGTGAAGATGATGCTAGACCATAAGAATAAAGAGTAAAAACAATACCCAATGTTCCATATCGTAGAACGCGACTAAAGAACTTTCCTAATAATATGAGCAAGTCTTGCGGGCTATTCACAGTAGTAGGAAAATGTCCTTTTGTTCGTGCTTACTTAAAACCAATCGCGCAGACACTTGTTGCACAATAAACTATTATTTATAAATATGAGAAAAACCAATTCGATACAAATTTTAGCTTTAAGCAACTGTTTGTGTTACGTAATCTTTAGTTTCTTTATAAAAACAACAATACCGTTTCATGTAAAACTTTTGAATTTAGAAGAAAAAAAAAACTGATAAAATTATATGTTTACTTAGAAATTAAATAGGTGTATAATAGAAGAAGAAAAAAACTAGTAATAAAATAATAGTTCTTTGAAAAAGTTTAGGATAAAGGAAGCTTAAATTCATACGTGATACTGTGTAGAAATATAATGAAATTGATACACTGTTATTTTTTTGTTATTGTTTAGTAGTACGTTTTTGCTTTTAATAGACGATCAAACTATATCTGGTTGTTGAAGAATATGAGGGTATACGTTTCAAATATATATTACAGAAAAACAATTTCAGAAGCTTTTAAATTAAATAATTTTTTGTAAGCTTATGGTTTTTGTTCTTCGTTTTTTTTTTTTGTATTTTTTTTTTTTATTTTGTTATTGAAGGGTAGGTAATATATTTTCTATTAAGCATCTTATGTTATTTATTTACAGTAAATATAAATAGTTTATTTTATTAAAAAACTATAAGACAAAAGCTGCTTTTTATTTGAATCGGACATTTTGTTTTTATTTTATTGTGGTTTTTTGACCATGTATAACATTTCTGTAAATATTTAACTAGAAGAGGGTAAAAGCCTTATTACGTATCATAAATTGGTTACATGAAATGCTTCAATTTTGTGTTTACTTTATTTTTCTACTCATTAAAAAATTCATTTGGTGAAATATTTTTTTTGGATTGAAGTTTTTACTATTTCCAGATTTAAGGTGTAGTAAAATGTCAGCAAATGCTTTGGGAAATTTCTATTATTTTATTAATAGGTTTCTTTCGAGGTAGAAATCAGAGAAAAGGAATTTTCCGGTAACGTTCCGCACGAGCTTCTGTACTCAGTTTTGGGACAATTTATCTAAGAATTGTTTTCTTTGGTGACATTTTCTTGGATATCATTGACGTAGATTCGTTTTGACCTTTGCCATTAGAAGCAGGTATCGGTCATGATCTTACCAACCACACTCCTAGTAGTATTTCAAAATAATAAATGTCAGCCACTTTTTTAGATCTTATTCTCCAAATACGTCCTAAGAAAAATAGTCGGCCAAAAGTCTACCAAAAACAAGCGAGTTTTCAAGCTTGAAAAACAAATCAAGTATAGTTTTTACATTGACATGTTAGTGGTATTTTCTATTGCATTTGCTAGAGTACTTATTAATGATTTTAAAAATAAACTAAATCTTGAATACTTTAAACGAAATATTCAATTCATGTTGAAATATTTTATCCTTAAAATACTATTCATTCAACACTAGAAGTAAAGTTTATCCAACTATAACGTTGTTTTTAAACATATAATAATACATCGAATGCTTTTTAAAATAAAGTTGTTATTTTACTGTATGTTTGTATGTATATACATAAGTTAACATTGTTTATTATCACATTATCTTTTCCTCATTCGTAACATAAAGTAACTATGAACGTTAAGTTCCTTAAAATGATTGTACAACAATGTCTGTAAGTACACATTAGTAAAAGAAAGTATATACAGTATGGTCAAGCAACAAAATTACTTGTTAACCCCCGAACTAAAAGAGTGTTATAAGTTTGACCGTTATATGTGTGTGTCTGCATGTGGCAGCGATTTTAATTTTTTTGGTTTCATTTGAAAGGTAATTCAACCTAGAGTGTTCTTAGCTATGTTTCATGTGCGAGATTAGAGTTTTGTAAACGAAAAAAACTAAAAAATTGGCGATGATATTCAAAATTCAGTTTGGAAAAAGGCATGACGTATAATTATAGCATATAAATAATTACTACGGAAATGAATGATCAAATAAACATGGCTCAATTCATTTCGAAAAGTAAATGGTAAAATAATTGGGTAATTCAAAACAATCATTCAAAAGAGCAAAGTCAACTCAAATAATTCTATTTCAATTAAAATGTTTAAAAAAATTTTTGCCTAAAAATGATAGCTCTCTAAGTATCCTTTTCATCTCATCTGATGTTCTTGGCCATCACTTTTTTTTTGTAATTCAAATTATACTTCGTTTATAACTTCTAGGTCATTACGCAGTGTAGATAAAAGTTCAATACATCCATCACTTTGATATTGATTTAAGAACGAGTGTTATAAGTTTAAAGTGTTTATCTGTGTGTCTGTATGTTTCTCAGTGACATCGTAGCCCCTAAACGGTCGAACCGATTCGATTGAAAACATTGTATAGTTAAAATCGGTTTACAAGGAAAAAGTGGCATTAGTCGGGAGTTTAAAGGTCTTGTGTGTATGAAAGATTTGGCATAGAAGTGTACGATTTTGTAATAACTAATCCTTATAAGGAACAGAAACATTCCTGTTCATTTCAATTACCAATAATAATTTCAATATTCATTGACCATCCTGTATTAATAAGTATCCACAACTAGAAATGTAAAATTGAAAAACAATAGACAAAATATAAAACTTCGAATGAAACAGCATTTTTACGAAGAGTAAAATATATTAAAAATAAAAGAACTTAAAAGGATATCACTTATAACATTACAAAATACCTTCATATTGCCTTATAAGAAATAATTTTTTTTTCTTCACATGAGAGGATTATTTATAAGACCTTTACCAGAAAAACCATAAATTTGTAGATTTATGCGTACCCACAAAATATGGTCATAACAGTGTTATTATTTTATCTATTTCATTCTAAGGATTTCAAACTTTATACTTTATACTGTAAATATATTCCAAGAAAATGAAAACACCCATATTTCATCATTATGGTAAAGTTATCATCCATCTAAATTTGGTATTATGGCATAAGAACCAACTAAAAAAACTTACTAAAGGTTACCTGCAAACTTGTCTACATTTTGTACCATCATCTGGTGTTGATATTTCTTTTGTACTCGCCGAATGGTAAATAAAAATACCTGCCGCTGTTACAGCATAATTAACGATAAAGAAGATCGGGGCCATAATGAGGGTACATATACACTATAAAATAGGGTAATACTACTAAATTTGGGTCAAACTTTTCAAATTTGTGCTTAAAATTTACCTAACTCTAATAGGTTTCAAGAAGGTGGAATCCTGGTCACGGAATTAAGCGTATAAGAAATAGCTAGCGAAAAACTGGCATCGCAGCTGAAAAGGAAGACCCAAAATTAGTGGATTTCAAACAAAATTCCAATAAGATCAGATCAAATTTGCCTTTATTATCAAAAAATCGAATTTTTTAACTTCATGACGTCATCAGAATCCAAAAAATTTAATTTCACTTTATCACATTCATATTATATCCAATTTTGATAAACCAAGTATGTAATCCTTCTAAATTTGGGTCATAATTTTCAAATTTGTGCTCAAAATCAACCTGGCTCTCATAAGTAACAACTAGTTTTTATTGATAGAAATATCTGGTAGACGTTTAAACGTCTCAGTTTCCTGTCATCTGTTTGATTCTTTAGAGGATTCTTTCCAGACCGCTATTCTGAATCATACTGTATCTTAACAATTTATTTCAAAAAACAAAACAAGAAACAGTATACCTTGACTCAAATTCAAGCTATTAAAGTTGCCTTCTATACAAAACTATAATCTTATTCTTATTGTTATTTTGTTATATGTACCTTATACAAATATTTTTCTCTATAGTTTTATGTAAATTAGACGTAAAACCACTTGGTTACTTTACCTCGTGTGCATATAGTTTAGTAAAAAATATGTGTATTGCAGTATAAAAATAAGAACCAAACAAATGTATAAAATGGAATTCTGCATCGTTAATACTTACAATTGAAACTGAAAATATTTATTATTGAATGTTTGGAACTTTATAAACATTTTCTACAGCACTTAACAATTTTTCATTAAATTAAATCACAAATTATTCATTAAACAACATTGGAATTTTCTTTTTAAATTATTATAAAATAACATAAATTGTTTTCAATTGATTTTCTTACTTATTCCATGATATTTGTGTACTGTCGCAAATATTTTAGTTTCGTTTCTAACGAATATAATATGTATCGTTTTTATATTAGTGACGTCGGACTTTAGCATTGTATCAAAGAAATAACATATTTCTTACAACCATTTTAGATCTTGAAGTAAATGTTTAGTATACAGTATACTTCAATCCATCGTACAAATATGTAATTTTGGTTATTCTTTTCCTGTCTGTCTTATTACTTCGAGTTTTTAAAATTATGCATAAATTTTATATTTTAAACGAGACACAACGTCAAGCTTGATCAGAACGTTCAGAAGACTGTTTATGCCTTCTGGACGTTTACCTCACAAATATCGTGGAAGATGGACACAAATCATAATAGAGTTATCAAAAGAAATATCAAGAACTTAAATCAAAAGTCGTGGAACAAGGAATCAGTACAAAAATATCGTGGGAAAAGGATCTGAGATCGTGACGAATTTTTGGATGGAGAAAAATATATACAATGTGATATATTTTCTCTCTTCTAATACAAGGGAGTTAATCAAATTTTTCGTTAGATTGCTAATTTTGTACTAATACAATCTCCTTTTTCCATTATGAAAGTAATTTTTACCATTTTCGATCAAAACCAACCGACTAAAAATCTACTGAATACCACAAACAATAGATCAGATTCGTCCCAGATCATTTTGTTTCTGGTTTCCTACGCAGTAGAAGGTGTTTCGAGGAGGACATCGTTTTTATTTAGAGCACAATAGAGCAGTGACCAGCCACTTGATGGTCATCCAATCTTAGTTTTCTAGATGTGCTGAAAACTGCCAAAAAGAAGGAGGTTATCAATTCGACTGTATTTTTTCATTTTTATGTTACCTCAGAACTTTCGACTGGATGAACCGATTGACAAGAAAACGAATAACTCAATATCCCGCCAACCGATTTCGTTTATTCTTTTTTTAGTGGCAAATTAGTTCGTGTACTTCAGTTAAAAAAAGAAAACCGATTTCAAAAGAAAAACTTTTCCAAAATAAATGAATTAAAATGCACTAAAATGTAAAAAAATAACAAGAATATAATGTAGTTAAAATTATTGTTATTTTTGGAGTCGGTGTGTCTGCCAAGCTAATGTAGCAAACTTTTCTGTCAGAGTTGTTTCCTTGGCTGACACCGACTCCAAAAATAACCATAATTTTAACTACATTATATTATCGTTATTTTTTTACTTTTTAGTGCATTTTAATTTGGTTTGGAAAAGTTTTTCTTTTGAAGTCCGTTTCTTTTTGTTAAAATTCTTTTGTTAAAAGACAATTTCAAGTCTATTATATTATTCTGTTTAAAAAATGTTTGTGTTAGTTTATCAAAAAATTGTGGGATATCTTTTTTCTACAACTTTAAATACGCCACTGGAAAATTTTGACTATTATTTTCATGAAGAGACAGACATCATGTTACAAATAACACATTTGTGAAAATATTATTATGAAAATGTATGAATACAGAAAAACAAAAATTTACACAAATAGAGGTCTGAGAAAAGAAGAATGAAGATTAATAGAAAATGCATACAATGATACCATGAAGAAACAACTTATATGGTTAGTATACAATATATTCACCTTTTTATTTTATACGGGTTTATATTGAGAAAATGTGGCAACCATAACCATACATCTACTGTGCAATAAAACGCTCCTGGTGGGGACATTTGAAATGTAACTTGTATGTATGCCAGTAGAAACGAAACATCCTACATTTCTTATTGTGCTTTATTATTTAAAGTGTTTGTAAAATAGTTATGGTGGCATTCAGTAAAGTTTTTTAGTTAAAAAGATACTTCAAATATTTTATATTATACTATCTTTAATTCAAGATGGGTGGTTTAAAATTGCATATTAGTAAATCACAAATGACTAATGATCTTTGCAGTCTTGACTGTGAGAATGCACTAAAAGATATTTAAAAGGAGCAAAACTAAAGTTTTAGTAAAATTTGTTTCTTCTAGTATCACCGAAATATTCAAAACTTTATGTTTAAGGCCATCAAATAATAAATTTTCATTAAAATTTGTTTGCCGTTGGTTCTTATTTTGGTCATATATTATATATAGGTGTAAGAATGGAAACTGTCTAATCGATCAACTCACACCTGAAACCCCCGGGTCTAGAAACATGAAATTTTGTACACACGTTTCTTAAATGACGTAAGTGCACCTTCAGAAGGGATTTTTGAGAGTTCATCCCCTAAGGTGTTGAAAAAAGGGTGAAATTTTGCATATGGAAAACCCATGTAAATAATTTTATAGATAAATATAGATCAACGTTTGTTATAATGTCATGTTACTATGGTTTTTTTAACTTCAAGTGGTTTACAATATTTACAAAAGACATTTCTGGTTATTATTCTCACAAGCGGTATGTTAGGAATGCTTCTTTATAAATTAAAATCAGAAACTAAATATCGTTGTATGAAATATTTGAAACAATGGTTATAAAGCTATTATACACTTAAAGTTCAAACCAGTAGAAAAGTCGAGGACGAAACAAATAATCAAAAAAGGAAAATCGATGTTAATAATTAATTTGGGGGGAAATATTTTGTGAAACATTGGCTTTACCATTAGTTGAACAGATGATTAGCTTTGTATTCGAGTATATATATTAAATTTATAGTCATTATTTATAATCTTCCTGTACATATTTATTTTAATACACATAATTTAAAACTTGTGTCTACGTTACTGAACCATATCGCCATATGTTTCTTCAGGACATTTCTTTCACGACATATTCTTATATTATTATTACAGTGTCTCTTTGTATATTATTGCCTAAGTGTAAGGTACATATATTTTAGTTTTTTTTTTGTTGTTTTTGTTTTGTTTCTTTTTGTTGCCTTTGTATTATGTATGTAGGTGTATTATCATGTTTCTCACAAACAATATTGCCGAAAATGTTGTACACAAATGTTTATGGATGTGTTTACTAAGTGTCTCTCACTTAAAGATAAATAATGATTGTCAAACTTTAAATATACAACATCAGTTTTCTTTTTTTGTATTCTTTGAAGATGATAGCGTCATACTCGTGTGACTGTTTGTAGATGATAATAAAAACTTCTTTAATATACAAGTTCATTTAAAACAATGAAATACGGAAGCATTCGTTTTTTACATTTAATTTAAAATTTTAGTTTAAATTGTATAGCTAAAGAAACAACAACAAAAACAACGAGAAGTGTCATGGGACACCCGGTAGGAACTATTTGTTTTTTCGTATCCGCGGACATTATAAATGTAGCGCTTACTTTTTTTTTTCTATAGGTCCAATCATTACATTAACCTGATTTTTATACTTTTTGGATCAAACAGACTAAAATCGATCCAAATATTGAGATGTCTCAGAAACTTTGCATCCAATCATTAAATAAACCCGATTTTTATGGTTTTTGGATCAAAATAACCCCATAAACCGAGTTTCATCAAATTCCAAACCAACAATTTTTTTTACGTTTTTCTAGATTTTTTCAAAGGGGTACTCCTTAAGAAAATTGAAAAAAATAGAAAAATATTTTATAGTCTCCCATTTCGATAAAACTCAGTATATAAGGTAATTTTGACCCAAAAAGTATGAAAATCGGGTGCATTTATTGACTAGACGAATAATTTTTGAGATACGGACTAAAATCGATCCAAATATTGCGATATCTCAGAAACTTTGCATCCAATCATTAAATAAACCCGATTTTTATGGTTTTTGGATCAAAATTACCCCATAAACCGAGTTTTATCAAATTCCAAAACAAAATTGGACATAATTTTTTTTGTCCATAATACTATTAAAATGCTGTTCCTGTATGCAAAATTCGCATTTCCTTTTGAGGCCCTTATGGAATGAATTTCCAAAAATTACTTAAGGAACGTGTGTACAAAATTTCAGGCTTCTAGACCAAGCGGTTAATCGATCTGTCAGCTTCCATTCTTAAATATTTAGATAAGATATGGCGCTTGAATGGAAAATTCTCCGAATTCTCCGAACAGCTCAACGATATAAACGATGTAACTCGATATAAAACATAACCTTACCATATAAAAGATAAAAGTTACACAACTATCATTACAAAAAATATAAATGCCATCATATAATATCTAAATTAAAAAGAAATCATAATAAATATGACGTTATTTCAAATTAAAAGTAGATAAATCCTATTTTATCACCATTACAGCATACCTTATAGGTTTGTTCGAAACCTTGGAATAAAATACAATATTAAGATGTTTTAACTGTGCCCAACCTTCCTCTACATAATAACTAGCTATGAAATGTTTAACTACCTACATTATCATCATCAAATCATTTATGCGAATGGTCTTCTATACGCCTTGCATGCACCGTCTTTTTATGCTAGACTACACTTGGTGAATTTTTATACCAATTATGATTTTATTATACAAAAATTAACACAGGAATTAAAATTTAATTGAATTATGATCCTTATGACTTGTTCAAAAAACAATAATTTAAATTTATGTGCATATCATATACGTTCATAATATTTATATATCAATTTATTTATTATATAATTTGAACACATTCAAATTGAAATGTGTATATATAAATAAAATAATGAATAAAACATTTAATAAATTTTAATATTCATTAACAAATAATCATGGGGTGGGAGTTCATTGTACGTTTTTTATATTGCTTACATTCCAAATTCATAATTATAAAAAATTTAAAAAAACTGAAAATAAAAAAGATTTTATTTTTTTTTAGCTATGTTTCAAGAAAATGAACGTAACTTTATTAAAAACGTAACTTTTTTTCTAGTTAAAATCTCTTCAGCAACAAGTGAAATTTACCAAATTAAAAAAAAAACCTTCAACAAATTTTTAGGGTACGGAATCTAAAACTCGTACTTCAAACATATATACAAACACTCCCCATTAAATTACCTTTTTCCTTAAGGCCTTTTGAAAATCGTTGCCAAATTGTGTATTTTTCAGGTACTCTAAACTTGCACTTGAAACATAGCTAAGAACACTCTCCGTTAAATTACCTACTAAACGAAACCAAAACAATTAAAATTGGTTCATCCGTTTAGACGCTACGATGCCACAGGCAGACAGACACACACACACACACACACACACACACACAGAGACACCCTCAAATAGCGGTCAAACTTATAACACTGCTTTTTTTTAGTTCGGGAATTAAAAAAAGATGTGCAGATTTTCTCTAAATAGAGCTAAGAACATTTTAGATCAAGTTTTCTTCCAAACCAAAACAACAAAAATCAAAACAGGTTTATCCATCTAAGAGCTTCAACGCCTGAGACAGGCACAAAGACTCACTAAACTTTTAACATCTCTCTTTCTTAGTCGGGAGTTAAAAACGAATAATTATAATACAAATATACACGGTAAGAAATGCATGACGTTTTCTACAATGCTGGTATGGTATAGGGACAGATTCCTACTCAAAAAGTATCTGATAATACTCTATATAGTACTGTCGTCAGATCCATAACCTGTGTATATATACCCGTTCCAAATGTCTTTGATCAATTATCAATATTCAATGGACTAAAAGGGTACCCGTAAAAGATCCGTTTTGAAGTTAAAATCTCAGAAAAGTTCAGACAAACTAATATATTCTGCATGATTTTAAACGCCCAATTTAAAATGAATGGATGCTTATGTGGGAAGTTGTAGCCGTAATAAATTTCAAATATTGAAGAAAAATTCGATGTATCTTACGTATTTTTATCGTATGACGCCATCATCAACCTTATATTAGACTTTTTCTATACGTAATAAAACTCAAATTCTCAGTAATGGAATAGCTATTGCTATATAAAAAACAAACTTGTTTAAAAATTATATTTAAAAAAAAATTATATTATATTTTAGTAATTATCAATATAACATTTTAATTAATTTTCGAGATGATGGAGAAAAAAAATACTGGGGAGGGGATTACACAATATGTTATGTTGATTAAAAATGAGTTTACATGAAATATAATATAACGTATTTATTGTGTAGGTACCGATAATTGGATACAATTTAATCCATTCAATACTCTTTCCGATTTGTACTATATTAAATCAGTTGCTGTAAAGAGACTTTGTTCATATTTTTTTTTTGCTGAAGTAAATTTAATAATTCAACGAATATATAATTTCCAATTCATGTTCATAACACGGCTTGAACTGCTTTTTATTTATTTTTAATTTTAATTTTTTTTATAATATTTGAATTGAACTAAACAATAAAAATTAATATTGCTAATTATGAACATTTTTGTTCTTATAAGTCATTTTTAAGTAAGAATTTCTTTCAATTTCCTGAGAAAAAATTTTGTATATAAACATTCGTTGTAAAACATGCAGAATCGAAATGCAAGCTGTAATGAAATTATCTTGATTCTTTATCTACAAACAATTCTAAACTTAACATTAAGAAAATTGATACAATTCTTGAAATAAAAACTCTTTTAGAACGATGTACGATGTACGATGTACGATGTACGATGACAATTAGATTTCATTTTTTTGCTTAGATGAAAAATGTACCCCTCTTTTTATTGATGCAGAAAATTTTTTCTGCGCAAATGTTCGACACATTTTAAATATGTTTCTGGGCAGACATCTCCTGTTTCTCGTCACTCTAAATATGGTTTAATAGTGGAATGTTTGCATACAAAATCTTAAATAGTCAGGTTTTTTTACCTATAATTGAGGTATTGTTTAGTTAGCCTCCTAGTCCTACACATAGGACATAGGATAATTAATGCTTTTAGTTATTTATAGGATATAGTTATTTATAGGGATTTTTATTATTCAATTGTCGATCCCTTTACGAACGATCGAAAGTACCAATCGGCGTAATATTTGTGCATATAGTCGAAGTTCTGGAGAGTAACCGAAAAAATATGTCCTTATGAAATATTAAAAAATATATTGAAAGTATGAATAACAAATCGAAAGTAAATCGTTCTAAATTGCTAAATTGCTAAATTGCTAAATTCTGGATTCGCTATTCAGCTGCTGAAATTAACTCCAAGAGTAAAGCCACAGGTATTCACCAATTATTATAACAACAACAAAAATAAATCATTTCATTATTTTCTTTTGAATATAATTAACTGTTTTAAAATTCAATTTTTCATTCGCATTCTTGTGTTTGTTAGTTTATATGAGCTCCTAACTGCAATTGCGTTTTATATTTTATATAAATATGTTATCAAAATTGAATTGAATTGAATTTCAATCAATATTTTACTAATCGACTATTCACCACAATTTTCATAATATATATTACTATTAATTATATTATTCTAGTCAGTTTAATATAGTGTTTATTTACAAAACAAAGCTGGTGTATCAGAAAAGATGGTCAGTAATTTAGAAGCTGATGAAAATGGGATAATCTAAACCATAGTTTGTATAAGAAACATTTACTCGAAAATTCCCTTCCTGAGAAGTTCTGATGTTAGAAATTTTGCCTACTGTATCGAAAATCTTCCTAGGACGTTGCGTTTTGGAGAAATTACTTTCAACAAAAGTTTGCTTTGTTCTATAAAGTAAAATTTAAATAGCAATGAAAAACTTCTAACATGTGTAGTTTTAAAGAAAAGTTTTCACACATAATAGGTTGGCTGATAAGTCCCCGGTCTGACACATAAATGGCGTCGCTAGTATTAAATGCATATTATTTTTATATAGTACCAACCTTCAAATGATTCGTGTCAAAATTTGACGTCTGTAAGTCAATTAGTTTGTGAGATAGAGCGTCTTTTGTGAAGCAACTTTTGTTATTGTGAAAAAAATGGAAAAAAAGGAATTTCGTGTTTTGATAAAATACTGTTTTCTGAAGGGAAAAAATACAGTGGAAGCAAAAACTTGGCTTGATAATGAGTTTCCGGACTCTGTATTTTTTCCCTTCAGAAAACAGTATTTTATCAAAACACGAAATTCCATTTTTTCCATTTTTTTCACAATAACAAAAGTTGCTTCACAAAAGACGCTCTATCTCACAAACTAATTGACTTACAGACGTCAAATTTTGACACGAATCATTTGAAGGTTGGTACTATATAAAAATAATATGCATTTAATACTAGCGACGCCATTTATGTGTCAGACCGGGGACTTATCAGCCAAATATATCTCAAAACTAAATGTTTGCCTTGGTAAACTTTAACCAGCCCTAGAATATTGACTATTTATTTTGATACATTCGGTATACACCTATACATGTATTCATAATATTATGAACCCTACAATTGTAATATTTATAGTTATTAGTGTTTTAATTTTACAAATTTACTGTAATTACTATTTTAAACAAAACAATATTATAATAATTAATTTTACAATTGGGATTCACAACATTGCAGGTGAATATGGTAATATTTTATGTTAAAAATGCATATATTTAGGCATATTTGAATTTCTATATAATGGGATTTTTGTCAAGTTGAACTATACTCTTACTCATATCCTGAGTTTGGTAAATCTAAAAATTTGGTTGCTTGAACCTGGAGAAAATATATTATTCTACTAGTCAAATACTGGATATTGACTTTCGTTTAGCACCCTTACTAAACTATAGCCTAAATTTGCAAAAAAAAAAAAAAATGAAATTAGAGAACGTCGTAAGCAGGGTTTATCGAGTAACCATTGCCATTGAAATAAATATATTTTTTGAAAAATATTTGCGTTGTTTTTAAGATTAAGTATTTGGCCAAATAATGCGCGCTACCAAATATTTTGAAAAAAATAGACTGAAAACCGAATAGTAACCGAATATTCGTTCCATCTCTAGTATTTATATTGAGATTATAAAACTATGGTAAATATGGTTAGGTAAACATTAAATATAAAATCACCTATGAATTTTTAAGTATACAGTATATACCATTTGTTAGACAGAAAACAAGTAATACGGTTTTATACCTACATAGAAGATGATTTTTTTAACAGTTACCACATATTTTCTTATTACCGAATTGGTATATCAAAAGCGTTATAATACGGATCTCTTTTCTTGGGGAATGGAAAAATAGTCTAAATTTATTTTCTGGAGATGTATTTGGAATCGAACAGGGATGCACTTCAATCTTTTAAATAACATACTTTTGGTCTATAAATATTTTATCCTACTTCTCAATTTTTGCACCTTCTTTCAGCCATTTTCAGATCAAAATTGTTAATCAACAAATTCTCAAAATAATAATTTTTACATATTCTTATTTTTATCGAAAAATATGTAATTTTTGACTGCGTTAAAAACGCCTAATAGTAGGTAGGTACCAAAAATTAAGTTCTAGTAAAAATTTTATGAAACAAAAATTGATTTTTTTTTGAGACACTGAATTAGAATCTGCTACAAAAATTCTACAGTTCTCTTAAAAGAAAAATATTTTTAAGAGATCTATGAGCCGAAAACATGAAGGCTCGTATTTAACTGTGCTAATCTGTTTTCGAAGAATTAGCTGGAAACTTTAAAAAAAATCATTCTGTATAGCAGCATAGTAGACATATCGAACATACAAATAGAGTACATAAGTAATAATATATTGCAGTAAAGATCTTCCCTAAACAAATATCAGCAGTATCAACTCTAAGTATAATATGTATAGTCAAACACAGTATTATTTGTTGACTCACCTTAAAAACTGTAACTTGGAATGAACTATTTCAACCACTCTACTATACTACAAACTTCATTGTTTTACTGAGTTGACTAAAGAAATGGTCTCTGATAAAATTTAAAGCTCTAAGCAAAACCCAAAACTCTTAGTAGGTTTCTTTGAACCCCAGACACCTCATTTAATAAAACTACCTCAACGGCAAGTATAGTTAAGAAAGTCAATAAAATTTTTGAAGTAAAACTTCTTTAGAAATGCTTGACTTATGGAGTAAACTGGAGAATGTATAGTCAGAATGTTATGATCGTTACAAAAAGTGTGATCAAGTTGAGAGGGGGATATAAGTTAGTGATGACAGAGATAGAGAGAGAGTCACGTTCCAACAAATAATGTCCATGTCATACTATAAGTATATAAATACTTTGGACTCCGAGAGCGGAGACCAGCTTTCCAAACCAGCTCATGTTATAAAAAAAAAATTTTTTTGTTTTTAAAAGATGGAGCTAAAGAAGTTTCACTTAAGTCGTGTGGTCTACAGCACACTTGTTGTTAAAAAAAAAAATTAGACCGTTTTTGGAGATTTCATAAATACTTGGAGGTTAAAGATAAAGAAATATTTTTGGGAGACGCTTTCTCGTTAATTTCGTAAAATGGTATGACCATCTCGAACATGTGACATATTAACATTTCTAAAAGTCAATTTTCTCCTCTTTACATCTCCTCCTCGGATAACGTATTAAAAATGATATTGACTGAGCATTGCATTGTTCAAAAGTAAAATTACGTTTTCCCAATCAGCTCCATCAAGTTGTTTATTGGGTATTGTCTCACCACTTGACAGACTGGCATCTCGCGTGTCGAATTTTTATTACAACATGCCCCTATTCATTTATAATACTAAAACATGTAACATTATTAAATCACCTAGTTATACCTAAATTTGTTTTAATTTACCATCCTTTTGTTTTCCAATGATTCCAATGACAGGATTGTTTATCTAGTTACTCTATCATTGTTACATACAATACAACAGATAACGTACATGCACTGTCAGATACATAGATAGACACAATCACATTGATTGCAGAGATATAGCATCGAGTTAGTCAATATTGTAAGGATTTAGTATTATAGAAATATGGTGCAGATCTTACAATATTTGAATTATATCCGTATTGTAAAAGTTTATGTTACAATTTTAATAATTTTCATTACAAATAAATTTTAAATTCTCAAATTACATAGGTATATTTATATAAATATAATAAATTGTGAACCACTATTTGTTTTCCGTTTGTCGGAGACATGAGAATGATAGACAACGATGCAAAACTAATCTAATTCCATTTTGGAAATCTAAAATTAGCGAAAGGAAATATACAGCAGGCTCTTGATAGAGTTTGGTGTGCAAGAATGGAGAACTGCATTTTTTCAAATGATTCTTGTTTAGAAAAGCATATAGATATTCCGAATGTTGCCAGAATCCCTATTGATCCAATTTTTTGATATCCGCCCTCTTCACAGAGACAGTTAAATGTCAACTTTTTTAACCAAATTAAGCTACGCAAGGTTTTTGGCTAATTTTACGTCAAAAAAGGCTCCTTGTGATTTTTTCCTAAAACATTTCACCGTTTTTTAATTATTAACAGTTTAATGTTTGGAATAACTCCAGATAGGTTATTTTCAAAGCTGAAAATTAATGCAAATTAAAATTTTAAGCGTTTCAAAATCTGACAACTATCTTTGATCATCTTTTATGTTTTGAAGAGTAATTACAGAATTTTTGATTCTAATGCCTCAAAGCTTTTCTGATCAAGAATCAACTGACAAAATGAATACCTAAACTCGACTTTATCTAGCGTCTGCTCCAATAGGAAAATATAGTGGCAAATTCGTAGAGAATGCATATTTCAATAAAAACGTAAAAAAATCAATTTTTTTTTAATAATTCCAACTACGAAAATTAATTGGAAATATTTAGTTTTAAAAAGTATTGTCGAATCCAATTTTATGAGTGTCGTACCGAGCATTTAAGTGATTCCATTTTTTTGCTTCGTTCTAAACAACACGTTTATTCTATGATATCGGGAGGTATCAACTTTTTAAAACTTTTTTCGGTAGACAAGAATTAATAACAATTTTTTAAAATGAAAATGAGTTTTGAAAATTATTTAAAATATTTTATTTGTTTAAAATTCCAAGTATGTTTTTCACAACTTTTCTTACAACGAATTTCCAAAGTTTAGTATTGTTGAAATGGGGAACATCTCTTTACAATTTTCAATAGCTTACTAAATTTAGATTAGCGAACTTATGAAAACAATTTCGTGAAAGGTTTTTTCATGCCATTAAATAATATTCAAGTAATAAATTATGAATATTTCAAAAACATAATTAATACATAATTTACAGTACATGAGAATGATTTAAAGGCATCCATAAAAAATAATACATAATATCTCTTCATTATCCCTTATTTGCAATTTAATTATTTTCATATATTATTTAATCCTTGTTACTGTCGCATGAACTAATAACTGGTTTTTAGTAACTCTATACTTGTAATGAAATATAATTTACAAGCTGATACTCGCAACTTCTTAGCCATTTTCCTGAAATACGAAAAAATGGTTCGCTAAGCACGGTCTGGAGATACAAGTAGGTAAAATGCACATTGGTTAAACCACACCGATCAAGTATTTAGGTAGGAATTCACAACAAGTTTTATTTGAAGAAGTACGAGATACCATTCGATTCAAAATTAGTGGGTTTTACTAGTCCTTACTAATAATAAAATTGCGAAAAAAACTCTGGCTGACTGTCTGTCTGCCTGAGTGTAACGCAATCAGGCCTAAACTTATGAACTGTTTTAAAAATTTGGCACAGAGATAGTCTAGTGTTGGAGAAAGGACATAGGCTACTTTTTAATGCGAAAAAAGGGGTGTAAGTGGTTGAAATAGGGGGATGCAAGATAGAATGAAAATAACGTCATTTTTAAGGCTAGAAGCTTGAAACTTATTTTCAGGCTTTAAATTAGATAAAGATAAATACGACATTCAAAGTTTCTATTATAGGCCTTATAGACCTTAGGGTAAAAAAACCCAAATTTCATTTAAATCGGTTCATTACTTTATGCGTGATTGCGTAACATACAGACAGACAGAAAGTTATTTTCGCAATTATTAAGGATTAGTAAGGATTTGTTTATTACATAATAAATTGCTTAATGTTTACATCTATTAATAAAAACTCCAAATAATACTTACATTATTATTAACAGATGTCCTTAAATTGTATCTGCTACACCTTGTTTTATGAAATGTCAAAACAATAAGTATCGTTTTTAAAAATTAATTTATATTGGACGTAAATTATATTGGAAAAAGGGCGGACATATTACATATCAGGACTAAATTTTCACTTTCACTCTCGCATTGTCCGCTCCCATGAGTAATTTTATCCGTCACTACCGAAAAAGGTTCCCCCTGCACCCCCTTTACATAATGACAACAACATTGGAAGGACTACAGATTACGAGCACAACAAAAAACTCCTCTCCAGCTCTTCATCCAGTACAGTATTGAATAGGACTATCCATCAGAAGTATTGTGGGAATCGATATGGGCCTGACACCCAAACTGCATTGAGTCATCCACCATAACTATTGGTAATGTTAAAACTCTCTCAATACAGTACCGGTATGACTTCACACAGATGCTGACATAGTCATATCCATAAAAAATTTCTTACCGTGATTATCGTGGCTTTTGAATTACTATTCTTATTTATTTAACGATTTGAATGGCTACTTTTTTCAAGAGATGAATGCACATAGCAAAAACAGACTATTGTCTGATATTATTATAAGTATATTCTATATTCTATACTATATTATAAGTAAGGCAGGCAAGCTTCTGTTATGACTTTATTGGTTGGTTGTACATGTTGTGCTGTATCTGTTTTACACCACACGTAAAGATAAATAATATCTTTGACAAAAAAAGGGTTTTCAACCTGTAACTACATTAACGTATTCTTTTTTCGGCTCCTCTATCTGTTTGAATTCATTCGAAATATTATTACATTTCACACGTAAAGTAGATATAAACCACATTTTATAGATCGTGAGTCCATGGTGAAGTCAAATTTATATTATTCACTTTTCCTGATTTTTTATGGTAGATAAAAGTAAATTTGATATTAAGTAAAAATAAAAAAATTTAAACCAACCCAAGTAACGAGTTTATAGAAAACAATTTTTTCGATTTCCTTTCTTTTCAAAACATTTTTGTTTGTCTGTCTTATACATGTTTAAAGAGAGTTATTAACAACAAGATACTTAGAAGAAGGGTTAGGAAATTATAAAGTATTGTATTTATTGAAAAATGGTTTAACTATTGGAAAAAAATGAAAAGCCGCGATATTATATGTAATAATCGTGAGAAATTGGTTACTTTGTTTCACTTAACTATCGCTTTACCACGCTTGGAAATAAAACTTTCGTCAGTAACCCGCCAGCACTCATGCTATGAGCATTTTTCTCACGCGCGATTCAAAAAAAAAAAATACTTTTCTGTTTCAAATGGTATTTGTGGTAGTAAATTTTTCAATCTTCATATAATTTTATCAATTTTCGAATTATTAATTTTTCAGATTTTTTCAATCTAGCTACAGCTACAAGTCTTTCAGAAATTGTGCGAATTTCTCTCAGCACGAGAGTAAAGGTGTGAGGAAACAAATATTAACTACGGAAATTTTCGGACCTGTTCGTTAGTTTTATGTAAGCAATACTCGGTAAATTAAAAAAAAAATTGTAATAGAAATATCGTAAAATTAGTTCAATTGAATTAGCTGCAATAATTTATATGAAATTATGTAGAGGATTTACAAAGTTAAAGAATGATTTGACGAATAAGCAGGAAACGTTAGCAAATCTTTCATCATGTGACTAAATATTACCGAACGGTTAACGCGACGTCTGACGGGCTAAAAAAAAATAAAGTGTACAATAAATGAATTATTTTATAACATAACCAATGATACAAAATGTACTTTGTATAAGAAAAATATGCAGACTCACCTTTTTAAAAATGCGTGATTTATGTTTCACAACAATTTGGATCAAATTTAAAAACATACATACAGGCATGAACAACACACGGTCTATAATAAATATAATTAATTTATTTATTAAATGAAAAACAAGCGATTATTTTTTAATTACATCTCTGACATGACAAAGTAAATATAAAAGGATGTGATAAAAACATTCATATAGAGTTCATATTTCCAAAAAAAAGCAAGAGGAAAAAAACAATAACACACTTCATAAGATTAACGAAATGTCGGACTGTTCTTCATTTCTAAGAATATAAAAAAAACTTTTAATAAAAAGAAAACCGGCTTCAAAAGATAAATTTTTCCAAAATAAATTAATAAGCACTAAAAAGTAAAAAATAACGATAATATAATGTAGTTAAAATTATTGTTATTTTTGGAGTCGGTGTCAGCCAAGGAAACAACTTTGACAGAACAATTTGCTACATTAGCTTGGCTGACACCGACTCCAAAAATAACAATAATTTTAACTACATTATATTATCGTTATTTTTTACTTTCTAGTGCTTATTAATTTATTTTGGAAAAATTTATCTTTTGAAATCGGTTTTCTTTTCGTTAAAAGTTTTTTTTATTTTGTGATTTTTAGTGAATCTGAAGTGCACTAACTAATTTTTCACTAAAAAAAGAATCATCGAAATCGATTGGCGTGATATTGAGTTATTCGTCCTCTTGTCGTGCATACTTAATGCAAATTTAAGACTTTTATGATTTTCTCATGGACGCCGTTATCAGAACTCGACCAAAATGAAATGGGACCACACGGGAAGCACTAGCTTTCGAATAGATAAAGAATCATAAAAATCGGTTTACCCAGTCGAAAGTTCTGAGGTAATAACCATAAAAAAATACCATCGAATTGATAACCTCCTCCGTTTTTGTTTGAAGTCGGTTAAAAATAACATAAAGGAAGAGGAAGACGAAAAAACAGATACAACAAAACAATGTCGACAACATACTACATATAGATGAATTCTTAAAGGTGGATGCATCATAGATGGATGGATGAGGGTACTAGTGTATGTGCTACAACTCATAGAGTATATGAGCTGCATCTTGCACCAAACATGTACAACCTTGGCAAAACAAAATGAATCGACTTCTATAAAGAAAGTATATATTATCAGGTCCGTCACAAGGACGTGACAAAGGATGCACCCGTTACCGGAGCAACGGAAATAGCGGCACAAAAAAAAACGTATGTTTTGTACGTAAAACAAAAAGTTTGTAAAGAATCATGTAAAAACAGTTCATTAATTTACAATATTATAAATATCATAATTTGGTGACAGAGCAAAATTTAAATTTTTTCTTTAAATTAAATTCTGAATACGTCATAAAGTTAAAAAATTCGATTTTCTTGATAACACGGGCAAATTTGATACAATCTTATTGGATCTTATTTTTTTGAAACCCACTAATTTTGGGTCATTCTTTTCAGTTGCGATGTCAGATTTTCGCTAGCTTACACTAATGTGAGTAATTCCGGGACCAGGGCTCCGAATTCTTGAAACCTATAAGAGCTAGGTTAATTTTGATCTCAAATTTGAAAATTATGACCCAAATTTAGTAGGATTACATACTTGGTTTATCAAAATTGGATAAAATTTGGATGTGATAGAGCAAAATTAAAGTTTTTGGATTCTGGTGACGTAATAAAGTTAAAAAATTCGATTTTCTTGATAACACAGGCAAATTTGATCCGATCTTATTGGTATTTTTTTTGAAACCCACTAAGTTTGGGTCATTTTTTTCAGTTTCCATATCAGCTTTTCGCTAGCTAACACTTATGTGCCTAATTCCGGGACCAGGACTCCATATTCTTGAAACCTATTGGAGCTAGGTTCATTTTGACCACAAATTTGAAAAATATGGCAAATTTAGTAGGATTACACACTTGGTTTATCAAAATTGGATAAAATTTGGATGTGACAGAGCAAAATTAAATTTTTTGAATTTTGATGTCATAAAGTTAAAAAATTCGACTTTCTTGATAACACAGGCAAATTTGGTCCGATCTTATTGGAACTTTTTTTGAAACCCACTAATTTTGGGTCATTCTTTTCAGCTGCGAGTTTTCAATAGTTGGTTATTTTGGATCAGAAAGGAAAAATTTCTGAATAATTATCATAATACGCTTCTAATAAACAAACTGAGTTCCATTCCAGTCAAAACTAAAAAAGAGCTTAGCTGCAAAGTCTTACTTCCCACTGTTTCAACTTTTTATAAAGTTTTAGATACATGTCAGTATTTCAAGTAACAGTGTGTGTTCTTGCTACTGCAATTCGTATATTCGTTCTGTTCTTTTACTTACACTTAGAAATAGTATTCGTTCGACGTTCTTCATATTCGAAAATCTAGGTCGTCCATTGTTAAATATAGAATTCTTGTTTAGAGTATATATGTTGGTTGTATTTTCAGTATGCCCGCGTTTCTATATCAAACTTCAAAATAAACTTTTAACTATAAATTTGAATATTATGATTACATAAATAAAATATAAAAAATAAAATTATTTAGTTTATATATAGTTTAGAATCTAATTTTGTTTGTATAATGTTGTCAACGATACTGTTTGAAGACACAACAAAAACTTTTGATGTAATTATTTCATCAATTTTTTTTATTTAAATCTCTATATATTATAAATGCGAAAGTAAGCATGTTTATTTATTTGTTTGTTTGTTTGTTTGTTACGCTTTCACGCTAAAACTAGCGAATGGTTTTCAATGAAACTGTACAGCAATATAGCTCATACTACAGAATAACACATGAGATATAATTTATAAAGATATATTAATAAAAAATAAAAAAAATTTAAAAATTAATTTAATTTGACATTACCATAAATTACAGATTTAGTCAATATAAATTACCATAAATTACAGATTTAGTCAATAAGTAGTCAATATAAAATATTTCAGGGCCATCTTGATATACTGATATACTCAATGAATAATTACGACTATTATATATTTAAAAAAATGGAAAACCATACATATATTTTAACTGTGTAAAACAATCCTTACTATTACTTCGAGTATTATAGGAAGGGCTAAGCGAGAACAATCTTTGCCAATCTTTACTTTTAAACCCAACGAAGCGGGTGGGTATCACTCTAGTATGAGTATATTTTCGGGGAAAATATAAATAAAAATGAATATTTTTTGAATTCACAGTATTTTTTAACAGGTAAATAAAATTTCTCTTCTATATTTAGACATATGATACATGCATAATTAGATTTCCACATATTCAATTGTTAATTCATTTGTGAAAATTTTATTCGTTGGTTATAAAATTTCAATTAGGATGAAGGAGATATTTGTATATAATTAGTCAGGAAAAAAACTAATGGCCAGTGTTTTCGTAATGAGCTTTCAGACGAAAAGTAAACATATATTTTTTAGAATTCTGGCTTACTTACTGAGATATTGACGATTAAATATGAAGATTTGTCGTCTTTACTAAATGGTTATATGTAAAGTATTAACCAAACTTTTATTTCTTTATTTTAAACGGTCGATATCTCAAAAACTTAGTAAGATTTCAAAATTGAACGCTTTAAAAATGAACTTAATAAATATCCTTCAAAAGTAAACACATACAATACAAACCGAGGACTGGAGCTCGATTAGACAAAATAGTATAAAATACTTAAATAAAAATAAATTTTAATGGGATACAATTGGTAATACACATTTTGTTGGAACTATGTTCCTTATCGCACGTTATCGTTCTGATTTGTTTGCTGGTTAGAAGGACAAACCAAAACAAGTACAACAAAATAAACGACATCAAAAACCGACTATTTTCACCTCGGTGTCACCAAGGAAACTAAAACCTTTTTAGGCAATTCAGTTTGCCATGAACTTTGAGAATATGTAGAAGTGAAAATGTAGAAGTGAGCTATCAGTCAATTATCAGCGGAAGAGAGTAATCAGAAGTTAAAGATAATAGAGATTATTTAAAGTAAGTACAAAGAAATTTTATGATTTGTCATAATAAATATCCTGATCAAACCAAATGAAGGTACGGACATATTAGGTAGACTCTTAAATCACAAGTATGTCTTTTTAAAACTAGTATTACAATTAATTAATACAGTAAAAAGTAAAAGTAGCTAAAATTAAATTCTTGAAAGAATAAAACAAGTATATGACTTATGAAAACGAAAAATTTGCAGAAAAATATCTTATAAATAAAAAAGTAAGCGGTGCATTTATGATGTACGAAGATACCATAGGAACATAGTTCATACCAGATGTTCCACTACTTCTCTCGTTTTTAATTTCAGTTATACTTTCCATGAAAATGGCCAGACACTTTTTATATTATTAACCAAAGTATTATAAACAAAATAGCAGAAAAACTTTTTACATAATTTTATCAGATAGACAAATAATAAGTCTAGCTTTTAAAGTTCATATCTATCCGAGCTGGTTTTTTTTATTATCAATACGTAGGTAAATGTACAGTAACAGCTTTCTATATTTAGACACATGATACATTTATAATTAGATTTTGATAAATTAAACAGAATGAAAATCACATTCAATTTGCTATTGAATTGTGTGTATAAAATCAATAACTAAATGCACAGCTTTTGCTAGTTAAGCTGATTTCCCCTTTATGGGAAACAAGCTACTGGTTTTGTACCTATGGTGAAATTTTGAAAATGACAGCGTGATGATAAATTATTGAGACATTCAATTATGTCCGAATTGAGAGAGGTGTTCAACTTAAAAATCAATTATTCTATTTTCTCAATTGGAAAGTTTTAAATTTTGATTATAAACTATTGACTATTAAAGAATATAAAATTATACAAATTTTTCCCTATTTAGACACTATATAATTCAAGACTTATACGTACGTTTCCCTGGACAAGTAGCTATAACGTTATACTCCAATATGAAGAATTTGAACGCTCCAAATTGAATCCAAATTATTAAGTTTTATAAGTTCTCAATACGCCATATTTTAAATAAAATTTTTAAAAGCGCTAAGTTTACGTACCTCCAACGTGTCGAAT
The DNA here is from genome assembly GCF_905475395.1 of Chrysoperla carnea. Taxonomy (NCBI): domain Eukaryota; kingdom Metazoa; phylum Arthropoda; class Insecta; order Neuroptera; family Chrysopidae; genus Chrysoperla; species Chrysoperla carnea. Next base: position 18,826,009 of record NC_058339.1, read on the forward strand.
ATAATTGGGTACTGATTGCATCATAAACTTTCATAAATATAAACAAATTGGTATGAAAAAAAGTTAATTACGTGGTAAAAAAATACATATAGTGTCAAAGTTAACTTTCGATAAAAAAAAATTTGTTGAATAAATGAGTTTTTTATTTATTGGGATTATATTTCCAGAAACTTAAATAAAAATTTACTCCCCGATATTCGTCAATAAAAATTTTAAATTTGAAGTTATTCTTATAATTGTTCTTTTTAGAATTGAATATGTGTAGGAACTGGGTAGTGTTCGACACAACTAATTAACTCGAATGGAATTTATCGAGAACAAAAAAAAAAGAATACATTTTAGATTAGTCTCAGAAAGTACGTAAAACCGAGTAGATTCCATAGAAAGCAAATAAAACAAGCAATTGAAACTAATATTTGGAAGAATATTATTTTTACGGATCATTGAAAATAAAAAATTTAATTATTCACCGTTTAGTCACCCCAAAATATTAAATTAAATATTACATTTAGAGTATTATTTTTAATGGAGGGCTGCATGTTTGTATTAATTGTATTTAATTTGATTGTAGTAGTGCACACTAGAGTAAGTAGTAAAAAACTTAGATGTATACAGTGTAGTTGTATAGCTTTGTATATACGTATAGAATAGATAATAAGTCGATAATGTTATACTAGATTGTAGGGGACGAACTACCATAAGCATGCTATAAGAATTTCAGTTTGACATCTGTTTTCGTTTTAGAATTATCGTGTTGAGAAATGGACAGACAGACAGCCTACTGGAAATGAATTAATAAGGTAATTTTATGAACACCTATACCAAACTTTTGATCGTAGCATCAATAGTTTGAGGTGTTACAAACTTGGGACTAATCTTAGTATACCTTGACATATTAACCCCATGGTTTACATTCTTATATACAAATTTTTGTTGCAAATAAGTTTTAAAAAAATTTATGGTAGCTTTATATCTAAATGGTTGTACAAAAAAAACGATAGAATTATATTTTAAAAAAATTGTGAAGCATATAAAAATAAAAAGTATAATGAATAGTAAAATACACACAATATTTTATAGCATGCTATAAGCATGCTATAAGAATTTCAGTTTGACATCTGTTTTCGTTTTAGAATTATCGTGTTGAGAAATGGACAGACAGACAGCCTACTGGAAATGAATTAATAAGGTAATTTTATGAACACCTATACCAAACTTTTGATCGTAGCATCAATAGTTTGAGGTGTTACAAACTTGGGACTAATCTTAGTATACCTTGACATATTAACCCCATGGTTTACATTCTTATATACAAATTTTTGTTGCAAATAAGTTTTAAAAAAATTTATGGTAGCTTTATATCTAAATGGTTGTACAAAAAAAACGATAGAATTATATTTTAAAAAAATTGTGAAGCATATAAAAATAAAAAGTATAATGAATAGTAAAATACACACAATATTTTATAGCATGCTATAAGCATGCTATAAGAATTTCAGTTTGACATCTGTTTTCGTTTTAGAATTATCGTGTTGAGAAATGGACAGACAGACAGCCTACTGGAAATGAATTAATAAGGTAATTTTATGAACACCTATACCAAACTTTTGATCGTAGCATCAATAGTTTGAGGTGTTACAAACTTGGGACTAATCTTAGTATACCTTGACATATTAACCCCATGGTTTACATTCTTATATACAAATTTTTGTTGCAAATAAGTTTTAAAAAAATTTATGGTAGCTTTATATCTAAATGGTTGTACAAAAAAAACGATAGAATTATATTTTAAAAAAATTGTGAAGCATATAAAAATAAAAAGTATAATGAATAGTAAAATACACACAATATTTTATAGCAAATTACTGTTATAAATTTGATATTCAACTGGGGAAAAAATTATACCCTAGGAATCTTGTTTTTGAAAATGATGTAATAAACAAAGTTAATTTGTTTATTCTTTTGATTATGTTAAATTAATTTGTTGTTTTTTCTTTCTTAGTTTGTTTTTCTTGATTTTGTATTTTTCATTCATATTTTATTTTTACTTCTATATAATATACAGGAAAACCTTAACCTTCTGTAAACCTTATTGATCTTTTAAAAGATGTTTGTTTAAATTTTGAGGTTTCGTAAATTAAAACAAATAAGTTAGTTTATATATTTGAATGAAAGTGTAAACGAAAGGATCTCTAGGAACACGACATCTTTAAGACAAACTTAACTTAAACAGCACCCCCTGCTTTTTTACGTTAAAACGATTTTATTCCTGCTTACTCTTCTTGGTTTTTTGAGCCAATAGAAATTGCTTCTTTCTTAAAAGTAATATTTATTTATTTATTAAAAGAAGATCCATCATTTAAGGAACAGAGGCGACTATAATTTGAGTATAGAAGATTGAAGAGAGATATTTATATTATAAAATTTATAACCAACACATACACACAATATATTATATATTTTTGTGGGTGTGTGGTATTGTAAAGCTAAAAATAACACATTATTTGACTACAAAGAATGTATTTGGTTTATATGTATGTAATCATCGTGCAATAAACCAAAATTTTTTTTTTTCATTACTGTAGGGAAGCAAACACCTTTAGGCTCTCAAAATACAGAAAGCATCGAAACACAGTGGGTTTGAAAGACCTTCGATTATTTTATCCAAGGCATTATATAGAGGTTGTGTGGTTCACACGATCTTTTTTTTGTGGTATGTTGGTTTAACTTGGAATGCATATTATGTATATAATCCTTTGGGAGATAATAATTGAGTAGCTTATTTCATTTTTCTGCTCCAACATCTTACTTATTCTTTTATTTCGTTTCCTCTATCCAGATAATAAAAACTTCCCGTAGTTATTTCTTTACTTACAATCCCATTTTACTAAAGGATAGAGTATCATCATTAACATTGCTCCTTCTATTCACATTAACTATTTCATGTAAATAAAGATGATACATTTAGATTTTAAGATTATATGAATATTAAGATGACTTGAAATTCATGAGTGTATTTTTGTTTGTTTCAGGTAAAAAATTTGCCGGAAGGTAATTGCAAGCAACTACTTAACAAAAGGAAATTGGTATTTATTGTTTTAAACATAATTATTATGCATTTTATAAATTATTGTTGTTGTAAAATGTTTTTTGTAGTTTGTGCTACATTTCTTTTAATGTTATTGGATGTTATCCGAAAGTTGAAAATTACAAAATTATCTCTATTAATTTGTAAAGACTAAAATTGACGCATCTCCATTTAATGCCATTGTGAAAATGGATCTTAGTATTGTTTGAAGACCTGCAATAGTGTGATCTGCTATGAAAGAAAATTGGCCAAAAACAAGCCTCTCCTAATGAAAATCTTCCTAATGAATTAGAGTGAACTATTAGACAAATGATAATTAAGGACATTTGTAAACACACAACTTTGAAGCCACTTCTAGATATTGTATTGTATGATTTTAGGAACTATTGAAAAGTTTGTTTAGAATTTTTATTGCATAAAAATTAATAAGAGAAAATTTCCTTATAAAAGTTGAAGATCACCCGAATATATAAAATGTCCGTTGATGATAAAATCTTTAATAGAATTTTAATATTAACTAGCTGGAGAATAGGTTCAGCAAATAATACAGCCTATATCTTGTAGCATAAAAAATAAAAAAGGAGCAAAAAATATTTTGTTAATTAAAAATTTAAAAAATTTCAAATAAAATATCTTATCTTTTAATTAACAGTCAAAATTTTGATTAAAATGTCAAAAAATAGTATATATACACCATACTTGTATACAATATTCACGCGTACGTAAACATTCGATCAATAAAACAAGTAGAAATTCACATTAGTATAAATAAATAAAAAATACTTTCAATCCGTTTTTTAAATCCGTTAAAAAATATAATAATTTTATTTGATCATATACATTATTATTCAGTTATGTATGTCCCCACTAGTTTTCAAAATAAATGAAGTGTTTCAAAACGAATGTACCTACCCTACGATAGAGCAAACCAAGGAGAATGAAAAACTCATCAGAATAAACCTGAGCTGGTTTTGAACTTGCAACTTGCCACATTACGAAATGTGTGATCGAGGGTGAGAGGGAGATCAAAAATGAAATTGAAAGTGGTAGAAAGTTACAATCAAACATTTTCGTTACATTTTGATCATACATTCTCCAGTTTACTCCCCAAGCCAAGCGTGTCAAGAAGTTTTACTTTAGGGTTAAAAATGTTTCGATGCTAATGCCTGAAAGTGGTATCTTTACTGGTTTGCTTTAGGTTTTTAGGTCTAAGTTTTAGGGAGGACTATTCCTTTTTGAAACACCGTGTGTCCACATACAAAGTATGTCAATTTAAATTTATTTCAAATCAATTATTCTAATAAATTCCATTCCATTACAATAATTAAAAAATGCTGTATATACCTACGTGTATGATATACACACATACCGTGTATTGAAAAACAAATAATAATTCAAATTTGATCATAAACAAATCCTATAAAAATGTACGATTAAAACGAGAAATGAAATATTACAATCAAGTTAATGCTTAATGGCTTTTTATGTCCAGTAAAACAACTAATTCAGGCTTTTTATAAAAGCTATACACACTCTTATATATATATAGACAGTACTTGGGTGCCGTTTGTGACTCTACCTACCTACGATTGAATTTATTATTGTCTTCATGAAACAGTATATGTTTGATAAATGGTTTAACCTAATATTAGTGTTGGTGCTACCGTAGGGAAGTTCTGTAAAAATTTTTTCTGCTATTGACGCATGTCTCAAGGGGAGATATTATTGATGTGAGAGCTGACATCGTTTTCGGAAGTTTATTTTAAAATAGCTGGGCTTTGAAGTTAGGTTGGGAGGTAGAAGTTCTGACATCAGAGAGTGTTTGCGCTAATTAATGTGCGCTAGTCAACCAACCGAGTTTCTGGATGACAAATTAAAATAGTATTCTTTAATTATAAAACTATTTCAAATTAGCATAACAGGAACATTTTGATCGACATACTTTTTTTTTTTTTTTTAATATCAGAATAATATCTGCTCTTCTAGAAAACGCAGTAAATACAGCCACTCTCAAGTGCAAGACGCTCTACTTCCCAACGTTATTTCAATTTACAAAAGAAATATGTAAAATCATCTGATCCGTTAATAGTTGTGATGGGCTGGTGTAGTGCATGGTATATGCATGAAGGAGGTGCACTCTGTCTCTGAAATTGAGGAGCTGATTAATGAAATTATCAGTCGAAAGGTGTTAAAATACATATATGTATCACAATGGGCTCTATAGTCTAACTGTGTCCTTCGTGGGCGGCCAATAAAACCTTACCTAACCTAACCTAAAATCATCCGAATCAACTTTTTGGTGATCTAGCTCCTATACCATTACTAAATTTCATATTTAACTAGCTGTAAACTACCCGCAACAATCCTTGTAGCTGGTTGTATCTCTTGTCAATATTTGAGCTTAATCGATGCACAAGTTTTTCTGTTTTTGAAGCACATCCCTCATTTTAACCCTATTGTCTTATATATTGATGATAATGATGCTGTTAGAAAACCGCATCAAAATCCGGTTCGTAGTTTTACAGATTTAAGCAGGCATAGGGGACATGATAGATACAGACAGCGGGAAGCGATTTTCTTTTATACAATGTATTGAGCATTGATAATTAAATAAATTAATACCAATTATACTGATTTTTCTATAATTATTTCATAAAGTCATACGTGCTACTGTAGTATTTGATCTTTTTTAACGAACAAAAATAAATAAAATGGACAAATTTTAGTCTTTTTTTTTCTAATTATGCAGATAAAATCAGTGTCATTAAATTTTAATATTTGAGTTCACCGATTACACAAATGAGCATATTTATTTTATGTATTCATATATTTATGTTTTTAATTAGAGGATTATATTTAGATTAAGAATTATATAAATTACAACACGCATTAATAATAAAAAAAATCTTTTTAAAAGCATACCCACACGCACGCTATATATGTACTATATAGGTAGTAGAACAATAATTATCATCATTTTAGTATGTTGTTATTCCCAACGACATTTTTTTTTAAATTCGTTTTTGTAGATTTTTATTAATTATGAGTTTTTTTTAAGGTTTTGTTTAATAATTCGTAAATTTTTTCCCCATATATACTGTGCTCACACTGAAAAAAAAAATTATTAATACCAACCGATATGATGTTGTCACAACCTCATCGCGAGATCATATATGGCAAATGGTGACACTAATGTGATACTACTACCGTACGAGGTGGTGTAGAGAAGTTGACACAAACGCATTGGTTTGTATGAAAGTAATATAGAGCAAACAAATTTTAAATATTGTTGTTTTGAAATGCAACAATATTTTTTTTATTGATTCTACCACTTATAAATATTATACTAATCTAACTAAATACTAATGTGATTATCACAAATACATGATCATGTAAAAAAATAGGTTTATTTCAAAATAAATTGATTTCTTCGAGTTGAATTTGAACCAGCGACATATGGATAACAAAGTGTCAAAAAAAACATGGTAAATCTTATAAAAATGATCAATATGTTTATTTCAAGCTCTCTGTTAACTGGTGACAACAATCTAAATGAAGTTGTCTCAATCACATATGGACTAGACTTGATAGATATGCGATCATAATAACCAAGTATTCTATTTAAAGCAAACGCAAAGAAGTTTTCTTTTAATTAATCGAATCGCATTATTTACACGATTATATATTCCAATTAAGAATTTTGAATACCTAATATCCACTTGGACTACGTGTTCAATAACTCCGTTTATTGATATTTCTATGTATGACGGCCTTAGTTGTAAACTGATAATTCAGTCCTATAAACAGAACAAAAATTAAAATTGAAATGAGCATTCCGAACATAGAAAACCATTTGTGGTAAAAAAAAATAAATTAATAGAAATTATGGCACATTGAATTTTCTTGAAGCTTTAATTCTGTACTAAATAAGAATTCCAATTGAGTTAAATAGAAATTCATTTATTCTAAAATGAAATTGTATGATTGTAGTAAAGAATTTCGTATTGTGTTCTAACCTAAGACATACATATAAAATGTTCATGGTTGGCAGATTTTTATTTAATTTTTTTATTTTTATTTTTGAAGAATAATATTTATTCCCTCATACAAGTACGTGTGTGCATTCACTTCTTTTATTTCTTTTTTGTGTTTGTCACTGGTACAAAAAGAAAATGGTAGTAAAAGATTGATATTATAATTGTTTTTTGAGAGGTTTTAAGTTGAATGTGTATACAGAATGCGTCATGAAATATAAAAATAAAATTTATAAAGGATGAAAATTTTCTTGAAAGCGATACTAATTTAATATATGTATGCTTTTTTGGTTTTGAAGTTAACCAATCAAATAACTTAAACAAAAGTTGCAGAATTTGATGGGGGACAGCGGATTGGACCGAGTTATTCGGGGTTCTATAATAGCCGATTTCGATTCTAAACGGTAAGAGATAGAATAAAACTTTAATTTAGATAGTAAACCTCAAGAAAGAACTAACATTTTTCACCCTGGCTTTTTAGTTTGGAAAATCGTAAGCTTTCAGAGGAAATATGACTTAACAATATGTCATTATTGAATTTAATCGAAAGAAAACACGGTAACTATGGAAAAGTGCTTTGACCAAAAGTTGTTAAGGACAGTAGAGAGTATTCGCATTAAGTGCATTTACTTTCGAATTAATGCAATAATGGTATATTTTTGAGTCACATTTTCTCCGAAAGCCACCGTTTTTCGATAAAATGGTTTAAACAAAACTTAGTTGGTTTTTCTTAGCTTATCTCCTATCGTTAAGAATCCAAATTGGCTGGCTATTAAAGCAATCCGAAGAACTAGATCTAATCTGATGTCAGAACATGATGTCATCTATCAAGCTCTACAATTTTAACCGTAAATATAAGAAAATGTTCTTTATGAAAAAATAAACAACTTGTTTGAAACATTTTAGTGTAAACAGTTTACCTGTGAGGGCGCAAATTATGTAAGAAATCTTATATAGTATGTATACAGGTATTGTTTATATTTTTAATTTATACGTTACATGTATTATGTATGTGTTTGTTTGTTATAGCATATACTATGTCCACTGAGGAAGTGAGACGAAAACTTCTCTTATTTGTGTGTCAGAGTAGCTATCCTGCTTTACTTACATGACGTAATAAAACAAACGATTTCGTAATCGACACTATCTATACAACTGTTCATTTTCACTTGTTTTTAACCTTAAATTATCTCCACAATATATGTTACTCGCCGTTAACTTATTGACAGTTTCGCAAAATTTAAAGTTCCTTCCTCAATTTTGGCATGCTCATTTTGATACACTCTGTATACGTACTTTATAAAATTTTATATACATATATATCCCTATACGCATACATACACAGAAATTATATGATCCTTTGTCCCTTTTTTACGTTTTTATGTTTTTTATGGATATGTATTATTAAAAAGATCATTATTTTTGTAAGTGGAAAAAGGTTAAATGAGTTACTGTAGAAATTCTCATAAGAGAGCAAAACCAAGTCGAAACAAAACTAACAATCCATTCAACCATTGAATTGACGAGCGATGATCATGTATACGTTTTCTGTTCTTCTCAAATGTGTAGTCTGTGTTTTTTGTTTTCTGACTTTTTTTTTTTATATTTATTTACTTCAGATACAATGCATTTATCTATTCAACGCGTAGATACAATAAAATTATTGTGATGATGTATTGACGCATTATTTCAAATATCTATTTTTTATACCAGGCATACATGTAATATGTAAGGTATACTAAGTTTAGTCTCAAGTTTGTAACGCTTTAAAAATATTGATACTATGAACAAAATTTTGGTATAGGTGTTCATAAAATCACCAAATTAATTCATTTCCGGTTGTCTGTCTGTCGTACGTCGTCTGTCGTCTATCGTCTGTCCATCTGTCATCACGATTACTCAAAAACGAAAAGAGATATCAAGTTGAAATTTTTAAAGCGTGCTGAGGGCGTTAAAAGTGAGGTCGAGTTCGTAAATGAGCAACATACGTTAATTGGGTCTTGCGTCCGTAGGATCCATCTTGTAAACCGTTAAAGGTAGAACAAAATTTTTAATGAAAAAATGTTCCTTATAATAAATAAACAACTTTTTTCGTAAACATCACTGTTTACCTGTGAGAGCGCATATTATGCGCAAATTGTAGTATTATATGAGTGTATCAGTTATGTGTGTGTGCCATGTATCTATATGTAATGTGACAGAGTAATCAACACTGTCTATACATGGTATTTCAACAATTAACTCAGTAGATTATAGAAAATTTAAATAACTTAAAGCACCCTTTTAGAATTTGAAAAGACGAAAATCCTATTCCAATCAAAAACATCTAATGATAAGAAGCATTTAATGAGATGGAATATAGATAAATTTTAGTCTAGCTTACAAAGAGACAAACATATCACTAAAATAACAGCGGAATTACTTTCCTTTTTATATGCTTGACTGAGCTAGTGGACCTTCTTTATATAGACTAAATTGGATGTGATTGTGTTGATACATAGATAAAATTTTTTTATGCGTGATGCGCTTAATAATATATCCATATGGATGGGAGTATATAAAGTATTCGTCATAACATTATCCAAAACGGTATTGTTAATGATATGTAATTTTTTTGTTATAATAACAACATTACGATAAAATGAGATAGATATAAAAAAAAATATGACTATAAGTATTATTCTATATTTTTATACGAAAAAATTATTTTTTATTTGATTTCTCTTTTTTGCTGTTTTTTTTCTATTTTTTTTGTTGTGTTTTTTGAATTAAATAAACTGATATAAAATTGCAGATTTTAATATTCTTGATTTGTTATGCCTTGTACAATAATAAATTAGATGTTAAAATTTTTAAAATAATTTCGGATCCAACAAAATTTGCATTAAATTCTATTTTCGACGTTAAAAGCTCTGAAACCAAACAAAAATTTAACGTAATACAGAAGCTCTCTTGACCATAATGAACTAAATTACATGAGTTATTCTTTTATTTAAATAGGTTAAGTGCTGAATGTAAATACACAAAATACTTACAAAAAACAAGGGAGAAGAGCCGGGAAAAACTGTTTTGAGTAATATTTCCGTTATCGTGCACTTTGGACCAAAAATGGCACTGCTAATAGTTTTTTTCTATCACTACCGGTTTATGCCTTATACGACTATTACAATTCACTGATTGACTATTTGCCCGAAATTTCTTTTTAAGTCTACAAATTTCCTTAAACTTTTGGTTTAATTTTTTTTTTCTTACATGAATATTTTATGAAGTTATCACGCGTTCAGTGTTGAAATCACCGGGGTCAAGATTAATAGAAAAGAGATAATATAATTATCAATAAATGTGCACAGCTACGAAGATATTTTGATTCCGCCTTAGATATAAAAAATTACTGCCTAGTTCCCAATTTTCCAATTTTCCAATGCTATGTTATATTCGTTCAACAAGTCTTTAAAATTGTTGAACTGAAAATCTGTGTTGTTTTATAAAATTGGATAACTATTGATAAATAATAATAATCAATGAAATTATAGCTATTTCCTGTTTTATCCAAGTTCGTATGCGTGGTTAAATATTAAAATAGGATGGAAGATTGTTTGTTAAATAGGTTTAAAATGAAAAATTTACCTACTACAATATGCTATGGCCCAATGTTCTCTATGGATATTGTGGCGTATATTTATGTGATGGTTGGCGTATTCAATGTTGTAATATGCCTTTTAAGTTAAAATTCATTGACATAATCAAACCAACATCCACTTTGCATATACAATGTGTACCTTCTTTTGAAGTAAAACGCAACCTAGTGCACATTGAAGAGCGAGGATTTAATCTTGTTAATGTCTGATCCACATTAAAAAAAATGTTGTTTCTTTACTGGCTACTAAACATATATTAATGCAGATGGTGTATCGAAAAGTTGGAGGTCCAAAAGTTGAAATTTGAAAATCATTCTTTGCAATTTCATCCCAAACGATAAGTGCTATTTTGTTAAAATTGGATACGTTGACCTTGTTTTACAGGACAAACGAGTGTTTACAAAAATTAAGGTGACGATGGTTTTTAGATTCTAAACCCTCCGTTCTTGTGTACTTGAGTATTTAAAAGCAACGCATGAAAGTTAAATTCAGTTAAGCTAGGTTCAAAATCACTTTTGTAAACAAATAATCTATTTCAGGCATTATAGTAAGTACATATAGGCCAGTATTGTTAAATATCACATTTTCAATGTTTAAAAATTTCTCACATGCTGGTAGTCTGCTGATGCTAGTAAAACCATCCAACGTGAAAAAGTGACCATATATTATTTTAATTCACATGGGGTTATGGTATTAGGTTATATTATTATAAAAGGTTGAATGTTGAAATCAACCGTCAACGTGGTTAAACCTACCCAACGTTCTATATATTTTTAAGCCTTAAAATATATAAATTTATGCATGTAAAAGTGAGATAGGCATATATATTATATTATCAAAATGTAATATAAAAATATGTATTCTATTATTTAAAACAAAATACTTAAATGGAAATGATAATAATGGTTTTTCTCTCATATTCTCTTTGCCTACCAATTTTTGATACTTTATGAGGTGTTGAAAATTTTAGGTAGATATTGTTAGTAAAATCTCATCTCATAAACTTTGAATGTAACTTCTACAGATTTTTTGGATCAATTTCAAACTAAAGTGTTTTAGGTTTTAATCATTTAAAAAATCTGGAAAAAATTTTTGTTTTGGAATTTGATGACTCAAAATCATAGTATGTGATGTGGAACTGTTTGGCAAACAAGAAATTTTACATTTTTAACCAAATTCGTAATATTTACCAATTCTTTGGTAGTGAAAATTTAATCTTATTTATTATCCACCGTAAAAAAGAATATATTTTTATTAAGATATCCCAACAACAATCTTCATTAATTCACCTTTTTTGTTAAAATTTCGAAGATTGGTTTTATTTTAATACACAAATGATTATTATATGAAATTAAACCAATATACAAAATTGTGAGGTACTTATATAATACATAATCATAATAGAACATAGACCAACTTATGGCATGCCATTAACAAGTAATTTTGTAAGTTTTGTTAATCTATTTTAATATTTTAGGGTTGATTGTTTATCACTTCGTGAATGTTTAATAATTATTATAACTATTTAATGATCTATTGAAAATATTATGAACATATTAAATATTAATAATAATTTCAATTATGTTGATGTAAATTACGTTTACAAGGTATTATTATGCTACCTTTTACAAAATCTTTTGTGCGTATCAACCAATCAAAAAATAACACGATTTGAGCATATGGTTGCCGTCATTTCACATTTTTTTACATGTTTTTTCAAACACATGATAACCAGAAATAATTTAAGAGATCAGTGAAATTTGGGAGCAGCTACCTTCAAAACTTGTCTTAAACTTTTTCTACGATAGCCAATACGAAGTGAATTCTTGGCTGAAAGGTTGCGGAATTTTCCAACTCCAAAATTTCTAAAATAATTTCTTTTGTTGAGTTGTTTTGAAATTTTCATATAAACGAATTTATTGTTTATATTAAAATGTTTGTTTCACTGTTTTAAAAACTTATATTTTAGCAAAATTTAAATTTTGACAAGAATCCAAAAATATATTTTAGGCACTTTGCTTTATTCATAAGTGGGAGTAAACAGGGCTTTATAGAAAGTAGAAGTGTAAGAAAAAGTATACATCTTCCCCGACAGATTATAATACTTAATACTTATATACAGAATGACCAAAAAAACAAGATGTACCAACGGGATTCATAATAACTTATTAACAAGATTTGTTTGGAGAAGAAAGAACAGTCCAAAGTGCCATGAAGATTTATTCCAGAAGACCTCGTTCATCTGCTGGGTACAGAAAAGAAAGAGGAGTCGTCGAAAAGTATTAGCAATCTCCTAAAAAGTTTTTTCTTTCTGTTGAGGCATTTCAATCATAATATTTATAGAATAAGGTCAGCTAAAATCAGTAAGATAAAGGCCCCATTGAAAATGAGTGCGCCTAAAAACGAATGAAAAGGATTTGGAAAATTTTGGATTTCATTGGTCTGTTTTCCAAACTCGTTCACCTTGTTTTTGAATGAAACAGGCGTTATTATGTGTAATTTCAAAACCTGAATAACTGGAAACAGTTCAAACATTCATATCAAAGCATATGCTGGATATTTGAACAGTTAACTCTGAGATACAGTCTTAACTTGTATAAGTACACATTTTCCGAGCATATATTTGAAAACTACAATAACTAGTTGGGATTTTAAAACTATATACGCATTCATAAATCTACTCTGACGACACATTCGACTATGAAAATGAAGATAGATCATCAATATAGTATTCAACATGGGTAGATACACAATAGTACCATGATAACCATATATAAAACGTACCAACGGACATATACTGCTATGGTAGTAGTATTATCACTTTGAAGAATCACATTTTACATGAACACAAAAACAAAACAACAATGAGAGTATAAAACACAACTCGTTTTATACCATGTATATGAAATATACCAAGGTACACAAAGTTTAGTCCCTAGTTTGTAACGCTTTAAAATATTGATGCTATGAACAAAACACCACATGGATGTGCATTACAAATTATTTTGAATAGACCAATACTAGTTTGGAATTGTTTGCTGTTATTCAGTTCAGTCGTTATTAGTTGTGTTACGTGTATGTGTATATGAAATGGATAATATATGTGATAATGATCGCCGACGTATTATGGCCATAGACGATATATAGATAGAGTTCACTAATCATCAATAAGTTCTATTTGAACGAACCGAATGTGAATGAAAATTATAGGTACTTTCAAACCATAAATATTTTCACTTGTACCGCATGTTCCATGATAGTTCTTTTCGAATGAGGAGAATTGTATGTAATGTAAAATAATCGTTGGGGTTCCGAAGACCTTATATCACTTCCAAGGGCCGCTATTAGCAAAACTGTTGCGGCTTCCTAAGGACACTGGCTAGGTGGCAGTGGCATGACTACTGCAGGATCAGCCACAGTGAGGAGGAGGAAGAGGCAATGTCTCATCTTATCTGTCACTATCCAACTTGCCGTGAGGAGTTGGACTCACTTGAGCCAGCCTTTCTTTGACGATATCTCCAACCTGAAGTCCGTTGATGTCAAAGCACTCCTGCTGTTCCTACACAGCTCCAAATGGTTCATGGAGTAGTGGCCGGGGATAGACCAATCCTCTTTCGGTATCACAACGTACCTTATGGTCTAAGTGTGTCTCATCCCACGGCAGCCACTCTAACCTAACCTACCCTAAGCTCATTGTTGGTTCACGCTATATACTTGCTAGAATAATATATATTATTTTGTTGTGAACTATAAAGTTTGTATGTTTGTTGAATCAGTGTACAATAATTTCAATGTTGTATTTATTATATATTGCCCACAGCCGTAAACTAACTCATCATTGTGTTTATTACACATCATCTCATTCACCTGTGCATTATATTCAACGTTTTACTATCGTTTATTCGTTACGTGTAGAACCGAAATTAGCGCCAAGCCACAGAAATATCCATAATGTCACAGCCTATTCATTAGGTGTATTTCTAAGATTGGTATAAATGTTAATTTATTTAAATACTATCTTTTATGTATAGTTACAAATCTATAGTTGAACAGGTTGCTTAGACATTTTCATTGATGTCACCCATTATTTTGGAAACAGATCACTTTATAGTGGAAAACAACTGATTTTACAAAATTTAAAAACCATGGACACATTTTTCGGGTACGGAACCTTAAAGTCACACTTGAAACATATCTTATACCTTTTTTCTTAAAGCCTTTTCCAAACTAAGCCAATTTTGAAGATCATCACCAAATTTTTGTTTTTTTCGGGTACAGAATCCTAAACTCGCACTGGAAACATATCTGAGAACACTTTCCATGAAAAGAACTTTCATACGAAACAAATAAATCAATATCGGTTTATTCGTTTAGGCGCTACAATGCCACAGGACACACACATAGCTGTCAAAGTTATGCTGAAAAACGCCCCGTCTTTTTGGTTCGGGGATTAATAATGATTTCTGTGTCATAGCCGTAATACGTCATACTCAACATAGTGTATTTTATATATTTTAAGAAGGTTTTTTATACGATAAAATTATTTTTTGGGTTTTTTAAATTATTATTTATTATAAATAAAAATAAATTGCATATATCAAAATGAAATTGATTGGTTGTTGCATTACATAAAAGGCAATAGCATTATTTGAACTGAAAATCATTTCATAAACTAATTTGTCGACATCATGACATTTACAAATGCAAATCAATCATTATTATTTCTAAATGTCACACATCATATGACTTGAAATTCAAAATATTTTTTATATACAGACTTCAGAGGTTATTGTCCAGTATTATATTTAATGACTTTAACCTTTAAATAGAAAAATAGTAACAAATTGGTAATATTTGGATTCTTAAATGCAAGGAATGTTAAAACGTTACGGGAATTTTAATAACATAGATTGACGTGTTTGAATTGAATATAAATCATTGACATTTTCATTGCAATTATGCGATATTTATAATAGTGAAGTACGACGCATGATTACGGAAAATTATCCGACGAAGTTTTTTATTTTGATGTTTTAGAGGGGTCGGTGAGATTTACGTAAATGTTGCCAAGTTGAAAAGTGCTCAGCAAGTACACTTTGTGTCCGGAATCGGTATACAGTCTCTATTATGTAAGCCAAAAGCTTCCAGAATAGATTTAGCCTTCATTTTCAAAATGATACTAGGTAAGTGTCCATATAAAAATTTCTACATATAAAATAGTTGTTCTTATATCGATTGAACGATGCCACGTGTTCGGAAGTTATACAGTGATTAAACTTTCTCTGGTTAAGTACTCGAAAATTAGAAGGCAAATCGAAATACTTAATTGCAAATAAATAAATTGCAGTTGATTATACAGAGTGAACCATCTGACGTTTTAAATTTGAACTACCGGTTATATCGATTTTGAAAAACTGGCATTCATTTATTGACTATAAAAATCGTTTAATGCTTGATATTTGAAATATGGTCCAACATACGCTCGAACATCGGGAAATCTTTATAAAAATATATTATATTCTCGTCCAGTTTGGCCTATAAATAATTGAGGCCTTAAAACACGAAATCTATTAAAAGATTCTAATGTGAAATAATCGAAAAAGTGCTAGAGAATGGTATTGATCGGATAATACTGTCGGGCCATCTGTGGCACTCATTTGATTGATATTGTTTCATTTCTAAATTTCAACGTCCATAGTAAACAAAAACCGGGATTAGTTTCTTTTATAGCCAATTCAAATTTAAAATTTAATTGACTCACCTTATATTATTTACTATTTATTTTGCTAAACTAATTTCAATTTGACTGATATTCGAGAAATTTCATTGACGGTATGGCATCTATTTAATGTCATATTTCTAATATTAAGAACCCGGTACATAATTAAGATTATTACAAACAGTCCATTATTGTTTCTTAACTTAGTGTTGAAGGGTCATTGTGCAACTAAATTTGCTTAGTCAGTACCACTTTGGTTTGATAGAACTATAAGTTATTTTTTTTTACTTGCTAAACACTAGCTTTTGAAGCAATTTTTTTTTTTAAATGTTTTCATTTTGTCAAATATCAATGTTGTTTTATCTACAAAAAAACTGACTCAATCGTTTATTTAATAAAAAATGGTATTTACCTTTGACACACATTTAGATTTTATGTCATATATTTATTATGAACGCATCATATCCCATTTCCTCTTCCGTTTGTCATGTTATTTCCTGTTTAACAATTATTTTTCTTTGTTATACATTTAATAAGTTTGCAGAAATTGCGTGCGTATAAAAAAAAAAAAAAACATTTTATATTTCTATATAAAAATAATACTAGTTAATTTATTTTGACGAAAAAATATCCGATTATGAAAATTTTCCAGGAGAAAGTAATTCATTGGACTATTGTAAATTGAATTAGTTTATTTGATTTGTGTTGTACTTTATTTCAAATTTATGGTACTTCCGAACAATTTATAGGAATTATGCACATATACATGTATATAAAAAGGATGGGTTTAGCGAGATGGATAGGAGTAAAATTTGGTCTAAGTAGGCCTGAGAGGATGGGCCAGTGGGAGGGCTTAGTGGACAGAGATAGGATAGTATACGTATTAATGAATAGGAGTAACGTTTCCACAAGACAACGTGTGTCGGGTCCGCTAGTATTCATATTAAATATAAAAAGCATTCATATCTACATATTATATTTAAGGTACTATTGTAATAGATAAAACATAATCGAAAACATGATAACAACAAACATTAAAATTACGTTCTTTTTTCCGATTGCTATAACAAGTGAATATCAACAATCTTAATAAACCTTTTAAATATAAATTTATTCACACTCACTTGTTTCAACTCACGCATAAAACATATCACATACAGCCATCATCATTCAGCGTACAGAATGATAATATTTCTTTTCAAAATGGTATAGAAAATCATTTATTGAAGTGAGCGAGAACACTAGCAATAACAGAGCAAATAAGCAAATCTATCTAGTTATTCAAATTACTAGCTCGGCCCGTACGGAATTCAGCAAAGCGGTATCCTTGGGTAAAAACGGTAATAAATATTAACAGTTTCTTAATTTACTTTTAGTTATAGGCAATTTTATTACAGATATGCTATATAAATTACAAAATGAACAAAGTAAATATTATTTACCTAGGCTGTTTTTTCCTAAATGGTTCATTTTTAGACCGTGATTCTATTTTATTTCAGTAGCTAACACGATAAGCTTTATTTCCGTGGGCAGGAAAAACCAGGCTAGAGAAAAAATAAATAAGATATACGATTACGGCAACTATATCTAATGCATTTTGTGAGTAGACTCGCAAAAACTTGAATTCTGCTGATCAAACAGTAAATTTTCTTTTCTCGTTAGATTGTTTCCAATTAGCGACCCTTCGAGATGCGAGAGAATAGCATAACTCTGATATAGTATGGATTTGTTTAAGTTTAGCATTGTTTCTTTACAATTGAAAATGTTTAAAAAAAATTCATCTTATACTTAATAAGCTAATAAAAGTCGCATTAAGCTAATAAGGGTCGCGTTTCATTTAAGGAATATCTTGCATTCTCGTTACTTTATTAAAATTTAATATTGGGTGTATCTAATTCATACTGGGTGTTACATATTGCCTCGTGTCAGTGGTTTCAACAAATTTGAAAGTTTAATTTTTTTATTTATTCCAAAATAAAAATTAATTTCTGATTGAAAAAAATCGAAAAATTTTTTGTATCTCCAATTTCGATAAAAGTCAGTATATAAGATAATTTTGACCCAAAAAGTACAAAAATGGGGTGCATTTGTTGACTGGAGGAATAGTTTTTGAGATAAGGACTAAAATCGACCCAAATATTCCGATATCTCAGAAACTCTGCATCCAATTATTAAATTAATCGAATTTTTCTACTTTTTGGATCAAAATTACCCCATTCACCGAGTTCCATCAAATTCCCAAACAAAAATTTTCGATTTTCAACGTCTTAAAATTCAACGTCTGGCCTTGGTCCTATTATAATAATAATATATTGTTTGTTCACTTGATCACATAAAATGATAATATTTTAAGATAAAATAATGTAATACTCATTACCCCAGACGATGACAATAAAATTGTATATAAATATAGCATGAACTATAATTATAAAAGATATTATTCTCAATGTTGTGTATTATAGTCAGTCATTGGTGTTACATATATTGTATGTTTTACATCAATTTATGGAATAATCGTGTCTCGTTTCGAGTCACTGAATATGTCAGCTTGCCGTGCCGTGTATTATTCCGAGTATGTTGTATTATATATATATATATATATATATATAGGTACTTTATTCTTGTGCTGCTTTGTTCTAGGTATATTCAGTCGTCATACATGAATATATATTATATTGTATGTGTGTTATTGAATATATTATATTTATTATATATATGGAAATATAATATAGGGTTTAATGTTGTACCTTGATGATAATGTAACAATTTACTTACAACATTCTAACCAACCCTGATAATGGAAAGTTGGGATTGTGATTTTGTTTCCAAGTAAAATAGAAATAAAATATTTAAGTGAAAAAAGTAAAAACTTTCGTTTTCACTGTTTATTTATTACAATTAAGGTGATTGTAAGCCTACAGTATTGTAAAAGAGTTTTTTTTTATTGCACGGCACATACATATAAACCAAATACATTCTTTTTTGTCAAGTAATTTTTAACTTTACAATACCACGCAACTACAAAATATATAATACATTGTGTGCAAGTGATGCTTATAAATTTGATAATATGTATACATATCGCTATTCACTAAGTATAGTCGTCTCTGTTCATCAAATGTTGAATCTTTGACGAACTCATAATTAAATTAGAATTTTGTTTCTTTACCATCGGCAACCTTATATTTTTATGGTATTACAGTGCCACCTCGATATAACAAATCTGAAGGGAACCAGTAAATATTCGTTATATCAAGTAATTCATTAAACCGAGGTTTGTAATATTGAGGTTAAGTTGGTCTAAAATTCGTTATAAAGAGGAAAAAAGTGTCGGAACCTCTCGCGACATGAATTACATACTATGGAGCATACTAACTGTCATATATTGGTGGGACTTTATACGTTATATAAAGGTTTTGAATTGACGAATTTCGTTATTTAGAGGTATTTAAATATTTTATTATAGTTGAAAATTCGTTATAAAGAGACTGTTCGCAAAAAATATTCGTAATGTAGAGGTATATTTTATATTGACTCTTATGGACAATTCAAGGGGATTACGAAAAATTTGTTAAATCGAGGAATTCGTTATATTGAGGTTCGTTATATTAAGGTTGCACTGTATTATGAACCACAAGATTGTCTAAATATTTAAGATACTTTTTATCGCACTCTCTAGATTTCTTGATATAGAAATATCCAATTGAAAAGGATAACCTATATGATTCATCAAACCAAGGAATTTTTCAAGACGAACTATTTACATTGTCATATTTTAAATAATGACACAAATGTTAATTTTGATACATGGTACAATAGTCTCCCATATAATACATCTGTATGTAGGTAGTAAAGTGATGGCTTCATTTTGTAATTATTCATCGAAATAAAATTTTGATATAAAACAAGATTTGTCTGCTTTTCATTAGGAACAATTCTGATTAAAACATACGTATCATATCATTTAAATATGAATATTTTATGATCTTAGAAAATACTACTTATCATAAATTTAAATTATCATTAGGTAGCAGAAAGTAGAATGTAGTGATTATTTTATTTTCTATTCTACTTTATTCATATAAGATGATCATGATCTATTAGAGAAAATAAATCTAAAATATTTGTGAGTCTGGTATTTGTAAAGATAATGGTTGTCTTCAATATTGTATGTAAAAGCCAACAATTCTACTCCTAAAATTCTTAGAGCAAAAAGGCTTCTTTTTGTAGAGTCTACCAAACTTCCTCTTTATGACTTTTTCAATCAAGCATCATTACGTCATATTATAGTTATGTGTCTGACATAACACAGCAGGGAACTCTATGAACATTTGATAACATTCACAAATAATAAATAATACAGCAAAAGTTATTGTATTGAAGAAGTGAAATTTACAAAATTAAAATAACTCAATCAAGTCGGTAAGACCGTTTAGGGGCTACAATGCCACTGACAAACACATAGACGTACAGATATATACACTTTAAACTTAACACCCCTTTTTTTAGTTCGAAACAAAAATATTAATATTTATCAAATTTTATTTTGACAAAATAAATTGAATTTTATCTAAAAGTAAGTCACACAAAAACCATGCAATCAGGTTTTGAATAAATCAGCAAATTGTACTTGTGGTTGTCAGAATTTTAATTTCGGTCAGTTACGGCTAAGAGACATTATTATTTTATTTCACACAATCATACATAAAAATTAGCCGATATTTTATTATGGTAATAAAAAATATATATAAAACACAATATTTTGCAACTGTAATCATTCTACTAAAACTTTTTAAATGGCACTATTAATGTTTATTATTATTATTTGGTAAAAAAGTACATTTCTACAATGTCTCTATCAAAAAGTAATACGGATTTTTTTTTTTTTTTTTTTCAAATATTAAAAAAAATTAATATTCTTTTTATTTTTGGTGTTAAATTAGCAGTTGGAGATCATAAAATTATTCTATGTGTGCACAAAACTAAAATGTAACATTAAAATTATATTATTACTCTGTATTAACATTTTTTTCTACCAGAAAATTCCGAAATATATAACCACAAGTCTTTGTTCAACGATTAATATGTTCGAGCGGAAACCATCTATCGATAAATATACTAGAAGGCTTTAATGGTTTACTTTAAACAATTAGGGATCATTTTACCTTGAGGGATCATTATAGACCACTTTCCCATACCTGCGTTTAAACCGAAATTAAAAACTGAATGTGTAAGAAATTATTTTATGGCGGCTAATGTATTTTAATACAATCTCAAAATGGAAGTAAAATAATAATTAGGACTTTAATGCTGCCAAAATCTATTTAATATTACATAATATAACAAAAGTGAATTCACATTTCTATTGCATAAAAGGAAAGTATACCATAAAGTAAAAATTATTTCGACAATAAAAAAATTTAATCGTCTAGCATAAATATTATCTTTGCATGAAAATTCTAATTAATTAAAACAGTTCATTTTTTCACACATACGAAGACACTGAAAATAAAATTACAGCAGCCAGTATACACACTCGTATATAATATTTTCATGTTCATTTCCTGGATTCTATCCAGAATATTTATCAGAACAATAATATGCAACTTAACAGTGGTTTTACATGAATATATTAGTTCTTTAGATGGTTAGATAATGCCATTAAAATAGTTTGTATAATGCTTCATTGTTTTTTTTTCAACTATTGTGTAATGAATTGCTATGAATTCTGCATCGTAGAGAAATTCTGTGTAAATAGTTTGTTTATAAATTATTTTTTATAGTCTTTCACATAACATAGTTTTTCACTTATACCTATAAATTAAAACTAATATTTTCTTTTTAGAAAAATAAATTTCATTGGGCTACAAATAAAGAACCGGATATTTATTTATTTCTAACACCATTAAACAATTTTACTTTCACAAAATTCTTCTCTAGTACTTAGATCGTAGAAATCGACTTACAAACTGAAATAAATATATCGACGCGAACAAGGAAATTTTATTTTATAAGTGTTAAAGAAAAGAAAAGATGAGTTTGTTGCAGAGGTTTCTTCATTTGTTTAATTCATCGATTTCTCCATCTGGATAAATATTTTTGAAACTTATATTTAAAAGTTGATTAATCGCTTTCAAAAAGGTAAAATTTTGTATAGATATGTTTTAGGAAACAATAACAAATTGGTTTCATCTACATGACCCTTTTGAAAAAGTATAATGAACCGAATTCTGGAAGAGATAATAATATTTACGATACAGCCATAAAAGAAAGGCCTATCATATAATAAACTAGTTTACATTTTCATTAATTGC
Source organism: Chrysoperla carnea (assembly GCF_905475395.1). NCBI lineage: Eukaryota > Metazoa > Arthropoda > Insecta > Neuroptera > Chrysopidae > Chrysoperla > Chrysoperla carnea. The sequence goes on from NC_058339.1 coordinate 18,848,802, forward strand.
AAATTGCCAAAAATTAGAGCTTCATTTACTGAACCAAATGAATTTTCATAATAGTTATATCATATAATATTTTTGAATCAATACATTTGAATGAATTTAGTAAATATTTAAATAAGTGTTAGAAAATGACGTAATACTCTTATTATGTATATTTTATCTGTTAAATTAATGTTGACAGGCTTTCTTGGAAAACTTATATTGTATATTTTATATATATAATATAGTGTGGTAGTTTATCAATTATTTGGTTAGTTGAACAAAAGGTACAGTATTTGAAACAGAAGTAAGTATAATTTGGTCATAATTTACAATTCAATGTGGCTGACTTTACTTATATTAATAAATATGTTGGAATAGGTAATTACCCAGCAATAATGTGAATTATATTTTTGGTGTGCATTTAATCATAAACAAGACTATAAGTGCATCATTATAGTTTTGATAATTTGAAGAAGATTTATATACAAAGTGGTTTTGGATACAAGGTTTGGTTAAATTAAGTTATATTGGCTTTCCACGAAGGACACACTTAGGCTATAGAGCCCATTGTGATACTATGTATGTGTTTTATCACCTTTCCGCTGATTAATTCATTTATCAGCTGCTCAATTTCACAGGCTGAGTGCATCTCCTTCAAGCATATACCATGCAATACACCAGCCCATCACAACTATTAATTAGATTAATTTTGTTGCGACGGCAGGAATCGAACTAGCTACCTAAGCATACCGCGGACGAAATTGCTAACGCATTAACCAACTGGGCTCTATAGCCTAAGTGTGTCCTTCGTGAACAGCCAATATAACCTAACCTACATTAAAAAACCTGGATGGTTAATTATTATTTTTATTGTTTTATTGTTACAATTTGGGTTGGGTGTCGGTATTTTAAATGGTTGTTCATACTAGTATTTTCTGTTTTTCCTGCCCACCACGAGAAGTTATCATTTGGCACTGATTATACTTGTCTTTACGGGAATTATTGTCCAATTGGTTTACAATAAATCCATAATGGAGACTTTTGACTCTTTTTGACATGATTAAATAAAAATTGAAATTGAGCTCTATCATTTTAAGGTTGTTGAGACGCTACAGAAAAAGAAACACCATTAACCTAAAATTTGGAGAAATTGCCCTTAAACATGTTAAACAAATTTGTAAAAGAAACAGGAACTTTTCTTTTAAGTTATTGTATAAAAAGTAGTTTAAGCTTTAATAATTTATACAAAAAAAATAATGTTTACTGAAAATAATAATTAATATTTAGAAAAAAGAGCAAAAAAAATCATTTTAATTAATATAATCAACAGATAAAACGAGACTAATAATATAATTGTCTGTCTCCTAACAACAAAGGGAATTCTTGTTTCTGATTCAAGGTAGAAGTGTAGAGGAATTTTAAGGAATTTTTGAAAATTTTCACTTGATATTATTATAAATTTTGAATATAAATATAAATAATGTGCTAATACTATGAAATAAACATAAAATATTGAGTCAGCTTATTTAAATTCATCTCCAATAATAATTTTCGACATTTTCAACGTCTAGGAAAATTTAAATGTTGATACTAAATTACACTAATAATGATCACGTAATAAACGTGTCACATTTATTACACAGGAATATCATGGAAAGAGAGCGGGTAGACATGAATCCTCAAAATATATTCTATATTATCCTCCATTTAATTCTCACACTACTTTTTACTTAAAACTTTATGCATACACACATACACATTCACACATGTACATATATTTATGCTGTGTACATACACAGTGTGGCCTTGCTATTGTAGAAACCAAACATCTCAAACCACAAATCTGGTAAATTTTGTGAATGACACTACTGTGCTGGTAAGATCGATACTAGATGCTAAGGTGATATGAACAATTACAAATCGAACAGGTGATCGCATTAAGAAATACATAAAATAGCCATTCTTAGGAAGTCCTTAATAATAGAACCCTAATCTGTTTAAAGATAAAAAACAGCCCATATTACTTGCTGATAAAGTAGCATTCTATAGGTGAAAGAATTTTTAAAATCGGTTAAGTACTGGACTCATGGGAACTTATGGGAGTGTACAAATCAAGGACATGTTTTCTTAAAATAATTCGCTTAAGGTGAGATTATTCCATAAAAAGTGCAAAGAAAAATTGGGAGGTATATAAGCACTTAACTGAAACTAGATAAGTCTTTAATTAAAGTTGCTGTAATATGAGGAACGGCTTATCTATTTCTATTTGAAAATAAGTGACTAGTGAAGGATAAGACATAACCATGAACTGTAGAAAGCTCGTGAAATATACAACAAATTTCCGGCAAAGAAATATCTACCATAAAAAATTGTTACTTTATTTTTATATAAAGCAACTTTAGTGTCTGCCGATTTTTATGTCAGAACTAATGGGCATTGGATATCATTGCAGGGTCATCTGCATGTTATTGAATAACCTAATGAATTTTTTATTAGGTTGCCCGTAAAGTTTCAATTTTTTTCTGTCTTAACCTTTTCATTCTAATAGAATGACTATATTTTCTGTTAATCTCTGTTAATGTCTGTTAATTGTAATGCTAATGAAAATTATTACATCATATGAGTAGAATATCTAAATAATAAATAAATTTTAAGAATAACAAACTTTTGAAAGTGAAATATTATGTCTATGTCTAAGTGTGTCCCACCCCCAGGACAGCCACTCTAACCTAACCTAATCTATCCCAAGGCCTAGGATATGTTTTTATCTTTTGCTGCAATATAATAAAGGACATCCATTACTGTTAGTATACGATATTATTAGTTAGAAAAGGAAAGCAATAGGAGCTTATAATAAATGTGAATACGTGACACATGACCGCAGTGGTGACAAAGTGTGTGCGATGAAGAGTTCCCAATGGATGGGGAATGCTTGGTATATGTGTGATATTCTTTTCGAATGTATACATACACTTTCTACAAATTCATATACACATATATGTATATGTGTATATATTGTATGATATTATACTCCCACAGGAAAGTTTTTTTGGAGAAGACGTAATAAGGTAGTTGTTATAGCAAGTGTTTTCTGAATACCACAGATTAGAATACACAGTATTTATATTTAATTCTGAAAAAACTATTTTCGGTAAACAAAATAAAAATAACTATATATAATTCGAATTTTTTGTAAAATTTCTTCCAACACATTAATTTGACAGGTAATATACTAAATAATTTTAAAATAATGACTAAACTAAGCCTTAGGTCCTCTATAACCAATTGATTGCTAATTAAAATTTGATTATGTTAATGCCTTTATTTTTCAATTTCCATGGACTAGCTGTTAAAAACTAATTTACTTGATTATAACTTTTGATAAGCGATTTATCTAAAGTAACACCTGCAGCATTAATTATTCATTAATTGCTTATACTTTTGCATAGCCCTCCCGCAAGCAAATCCGTTGCTTAGTGTTCTCTAAACACATTCTAGGACAATTTAACATTTATGTCCCATTTGCTCTCCTTGGGAGTTCAATATTATTACAAGTTAATATAAGTACTTGCTTTAAAGACAATAATTAGGCCTGTGTGAAGCTATAGTGATAGTAAATTCACTTGAATAACTCGGAAAAAGCTTTCTGTTTGGGTGAAAATTGTAAGGACTGTAATTGCACATATCGAAAAATATTAATTAGATATTGAATGAAAACAAATTTTTTTCTTAATTTATGGTAGACATAAATAGAAATATTTTTGAATTAAATCTTAACAGGATTAAATTTCTAAATGATTGTTTTCGATAATATTAGTTAAAGTAGAAGAATGGTGTTCAAACACTAAACGACTTTTATCACGCAAACCCATTATTTAGAAACTTCTACTGTGTAGGAATATAACGAATGATAGAATTTCAATCGTTCCTGAATATTAAAATAAGTTATCAAATTCACATTACCTGTTGTAGGCGCATGTATGATTTTTGTTCTGAATTTATTATATCTTATATTTTCTTCAAAAATTAACATCATCAACAAATTATATCCGTCTTAACCCACGCTTGATAATAATGGTTTTAACAAAACGTTTGAAGATTGTTAATAAAATTACTTATTATAAGTTTATTAATTATTAAAAATTAGCAAAATCAAACAAGTCACTTTATGTCAATAGAGAAAAAGATTATGATTCGCCATGGCCAAACAAATTTTTTCTGAAACTTAACATAACTGGAGCATTTTCAATTTGAGAAGAAATCGACCTTTGTTGCTCATTTATAAACTCGACCTCACTTTTTTCGTCCTGAGCCAGCTGCAAAAATTTCCACTTGATATCTTTTGTCGTTTTTGAGCTATCGTGATGACAGACAACCGGAAATGGACTACTTAGGTGATTTTATGAACACCTGTATAAAAATTTTGTTCGTGGCATCAATATTTCTAAGCGTTACAATCTTGGGACTAAACTTAGTATACCTTGAAATATTTCATATACATGGTATAAAAAGTGTCGTTTACCAATTCAAACTTTTTTGGTAAAAAAAAAATCAAATCGGAACTGTTCTTGAGGATTGAGTGTTAAAGCTTATTTTTAGTGTATAGTGTATATTATTACACTGTTATTAAATACTAGTCAGTTGTAACAATTAATAATTTACAAAAGCGTTATTTAACAAAAGCATTTATTTATTTTTACCTTGTGTTGTTCATTTATTTATTTATGTACAAAAAAATAACATAACATAGGAATCATGCAATATTGCAATCATTAGATTAAAAAAAGCTGATGTTATAACAACATAATATTTATCTTTAGTAGGTACGTACAATGTTTATAAATAGTAGATAGAACTACTTAATAATATATCTTGAAGATATTACAAACTTAATTAACAATAATGATTTATTAACTACATCGTGTTAGATAATTAATGTACTTTATATTTAATTCAATTCTTTGTAATCAAACTATTTATTTATTTATTGAGCATTGCTTTGTTGCTAAAATTATTATTATACCTGCAGTGTGATCATTTCAAAAGTATCCATCCCTTAATAACTCTTGAATTGAAGTGATTAGTGTTTTGTGTGAAAACACGTTGATTTAGATATCGAGGGGAAAGTTCAAAAATGGTACCTAGAGAATTTTAGGTTTCATTTCTTCTTCCCTACCTCAATTTTCGAGAAAAACGTTTATTTAATGATTGGATGCAGAGTTTCTGAGATATCGCAATATCTGGATCGATTTTAGTCCGTATCTCAAAAACTATTCGACCAGTCATCAAATGCACCCGATTTTTGCACTTTTAGGGTCAAAATTACCTTATATACTGAGTTATTTAGGGTTATGATAGGGTTATTTTGATCCAAAATAAACCTAATCTCTTCCCTGTATATAAGAGTGATAGTTATTCTAAAATGTTTTAAAAAAAATAAAAAGTTTTCCTGAACAATTCGAATAAAAAGCCTTGGAAGTAGGAAGTAAAAATAAATTCTACTCATATTTAATACGCCATTAAATGTTTTCAGTCTGGTTAAACTTACTTTGTTCTTTTTAAGTATTTTTTTTTTCCATATATTTTTCTTGATTGAAAACTTGAAAAACAACGAAAACAATAAATGTAGAACAAATAAAAATAGAATAAAATAATTAACCACTTCTTGTGCGTCAGCATCTAATAGCCATATTTATCAAACACAAAGCGTATACAAACAGTAATTTTCTTTTCTTTTATAGACATGTTTTTCTACTACAAGTCAGTAAAGAAAGTACCAAACAAATTATATACCATATGCCCAAGACAAGTGTGGACGTCAAAAAAGCATAAATTTGTTATAGTTTTTTTTTATTATTATTTTACATAGAAAAGTTTCATATGCAATGAGCAAATCAAAAAAAAAGTTACATCAAATTTATGATTTTATTTCTAAAAAAAAGAGTATTTACGTCATAATATTTTGAGTTATTATACCATTTCTCTGTTTATCTGTGTGTTTCTACATGAAAAAAAATATTTATTATCTTTTCTCAATTTTTTATCAATAGCTGATAAAATTTGTTGAGATTCAAAAAAATTTTTTCAAAATTTTTATTTCGAAAACTAAGCATCAGAGAAAAAATCACAAGAGTACTTTTTTGCCTAAAACCTTTAAATTATTGATGCACTTTGTTACAAAAATTATCGGTAGCGTGAACTCATGTAAATTATATAAGGTTGTAAGTTTTGTGACCTTAACGTAATTTTTGTTTATAATTATAATAATCCTTACTAATATTATAAATGCGAAAGCTGTTCTGTGTTCGGTGTCTGTGTGTCGGTTACGTTTTACGACTAAATCGCCCATTCAATTTTGATATACTGTGGTATAGAAAAATATATATTGGGAAAGTTCGTAAGGTAAAACAAGAAGACGATAAAATAGGGAATGAAAATTATAGCCATATTAGTTTCGTTCAGTATTGGTAGATGTCGTTTTAAATTCAAAGAAGGATATTATTTTAGTTTTTTGTTAAGATTGGAGAACAAATTGACGACTTGAAGTATTTTAGTTCACCTATTCTCATAAGATCTCTCTAGCTCTGTTCGCTATGTGTATATATGTGTACTAACAAGTGAAAACAAACAAATGACTGAGTTAATTGTTGAAATACCATGCATAAATAGTGCTGATTACTCTATCACATTGCACCTACATATACAATTTATATATTACATACTATACAATTTACGCCTAATTTGCTCCCTCACGGGTAAACAGTTTACGAAAAAATGTTTCAAACAAAAGTTGTTTATTTTTTGATAAGGAACATTTTTTACATTTAAACTTTTGTTCTATCTCTAACGGTTTACAAGATGGTTCATACGGACCCATAGGTCAAGACCCAATTGACCTATGTTGCTCATTTCTCGACCTCACTTTTTACGTCCTGAGTACGCTGTAAAAATTTCAGCTTGATATCTTCTTTCGTTTTTGAGTTATCGTGTCCACAGACGGACGGACGGACAACCGGAATTGGACTAATTAGGTGATTTTATGAACAGCAATACCAAAATTTTGTTCGTAGCAGCAATATTTTTAAGCGTTTTACATACTTGGGACTAAACTTAGTATACCTTGCATATTACATATATGCATGGTATAAAAATATAACAAATACGAATATTCAGCACCCTATAAGCTTATGTCCAGTGAAGCGGGCGGGTAATAGTATTACATAAACGTCTGCACATAATATTTTTGACAGACAGTTTAATTTAATTTAAATTTTTAACAAATGAAATACATGATTGTGTGTATTTGATAAAATGAAATATGTCTTTGAAACACGCATATACAATTTTTAGATGTGTTTTATTTCCTTAAAAAAAATATAGATACTGTTTCACTTATGTTTTAATATTTTGAAATAAAATAAGCCTTTGTTGAAAAATTTTTCTGTTCACTTTCCCCCAAAAAACAAGCTTTTACATCTCGTAGACATTTTCTCGTGGATGATAAGTAGTAACGTTCTCTAATTGAAGTAACTGTAGGTGAAGTAAGTACAATATAATATTATATTATTCTTGTGTGATGTCTGTGGTATTTTTTAAGACACTGCGGTCACGAAGTATATTAGAAACCGATGTAGTTTGAATGATTTCACAAAATGAGTGATTATGTTATCTATGATATAGAATTAATCAAAATACCTTTTAGTTATTTAGCCTCAATTTTTTTTAAATTTATTGCAATAATGAAAGCTATGTAAATTAATGTGGTTTTGCGTTTATTCAAATGTATTCTCCACAAGTCGTGTGATATGTGTTTGTTATATTAAAACAGATTAACTCCAATCCCAAAACTATGCGGAGATAATAGCTGGGGTAATAACAAAATAAACATGTTGTATTTTATACAAACTCGACTATTACAGAAATAGTTTAATGAAGTATTAGTGTCAAATATATATCTATAACAAAATTATTCAAATAGCATGGTTTTTATCGGATCCGATCAGAGTCATTAGCTGTAAATAATATATATAAACATCGTTTTGTAAAATATATCGACAATTAAAAATGTTTTTTCAAATTTTTTTAATTATATTTGTCTTGCACCCAATTTTTCCGTTATATATTTGCCCTTATATGCGAAATATTTTTAAGGAGTGTTATAAATAATAAGACAATTTTTTCAATAATTAGCTTTCGGCTCAACACATGTTGGGTTGAGAAACATTTAACACATGCTGAGTTGGATTTTTCGTCACTTATTTCATTTTTATAATCTACACCTCCACATCACTATGATATTCGCAAGTTTGAGACACCTCCTCAAACTTCCGTTTTTATTTGTATATATGCCAAAGGCTTAGGAAATTCCAGATTCCAGGGGGCGCAGCTTCCTCACAAGAAAATCGAGTAGAGTTTCAATACAATCGTTTGAGTGGCGTATACAAACTCGAACTCCTTCTACTCCAAATAAATGATATTTGAAAATTGAAAATAAAAATTTTATCACCTTAGCTCCTACAAAATTACGAAAACACCCTAGAAATAACTCTACTTAGTTTTCTTTTTATTTTCGACGCAGGGTAACATGAAACATACAGGTTTACTTAAATTTTCATATACAATCTCATTTCAAATGGGAAAACTCTCAAAACTACCCTTTTAATTTTTATACGTGCTAGATAGATGCATTTTTTGCATAGGCTGGATAAGACAGCTTCCTCGGACGCATAGTAAAATTCACTTCGGGATCAAGAAGCCTTAAGCCTCCTTGTGAGTTAAGTGAATAATAAATATAAATTTGCAAAAAATACTTTCGATTAAAATCATATTTGTATTTCATGTAAAATAAGTTGCAACACTTTTTAAATGAAGTTTTAATTACAATGTAATTTTAATTATAATCATGAATATATTCACAGTCAATGAAATTGAGTGACTAGTGATGACAACCAAATAAACGCAAAGTTAGAAACTGTGAATGGAAATTGGGAGATGATTTACAGGGGGAACAACACATACAGACATTAATAGATGTATACGGGAATTACATGTGAAGGAATGAGGTACCTATCTCTATATATTATAAATGCAAAAGTAAGCATGTTTGTTTGTTTTTTTGTTTGTTTGTTACGCTTTCACGCTGAAACTAGCGAATGGTTTTTAATGAAACTTTACAGCAATATAGCTCATACTTCAGAATATCACATGAGATATAATTTATAAAGATATATTAATAAAAAAATAAAAATAAAATTAATTTAATTTGACATTAGCATAAATTACAGATTTCTGTACAAATAGTCAATATAAAATATTTCACGGCCACCTTTTCTGATATACTTAATAAATAATTACTACTATTATAAATTTAAAAAAAATAGAAAATCATACATATATTTTACCTGTGTAAAACAATCCTTACCATTATTACGAGTGTTAAAGAAAGAAGATAAACGAGAGCTTTATCAATCTTTACTTTTAAACCCAGCGAAGCGGATGAGTATCACTTTAGTATTACATAAAGTCAAATTATTAGTAATTATTGTAGGCAGCGACTACATTTACATAAAGCTTGATTGTGAAAATTCCACACATGTTTGGTTGGTGAGTAATTGTACTTTGCATCTCATCTGATTTATAATTATTATTCTATGATATGACCAAATTTTTAATCCTAAACTTTGTAGCTAACACAATTTTCTTCTGGAATATTGTAATAAAAGTTAGTTCTCGTTAGCGAAAGTTCAGACAAAAAACAAATTCTCATCTACTTTTTGGTTCTGGTCCTTGGAACATATAGCTAATTGGAACCCATATGCTCACCGTTTCCATCGCGAAGTTCATTCGTGGAAATCATTCAGTTATCATAAGCAAAAGTGTAAAATTTAGTAAATTTAATCTCATTCGAATATGCTTAACTTTGAATTATTCCAGGGAAGTATTTAAACCATGGACTACAATGACGTTACATCATCATAGAATCTAATACAATTTTAAAATTTAAATTAGAGTGATGAAATTCGAATCATCTCTATAGATAAGCAATATTGTTAGTATGTTTGTGTTTGTCAGTTTGGGGTATGGTATAATAGGATACAAGAAGGCAAACACGAATGTATAATAGTGGAAAGAGAAAATGATAGATATAGAAAGAGTATCTATCGTTTCTCACATATACAGAATGTTCGATTTAAATCTAGGCATATAAATATCACGAGTATTACAGAATAAATTCGTTAAGCAATGCATCTATGTGAGAGGTATTATATACTTGTGTTGAAACTTTGATATGCATTGAGATAGTTGCAAGACGCTTTGAGAGTGGGAGTTTCTTAGTTGGGTAGATGAATAGATGAACTACAACAGATAAGCCACGATACAAGTCACTTTTGCAATTTCATATAACACCTATGATACCTCTTACTAAGATGTATTGATTTACGCATGTAATCTGTCATACTCGTGATATTCGTGATATGCCTAGATGTAAATCGAACATTGTGTATATTATGGTGGAATAGTACCTGCATTATATATATGTGTGGGGTGTAGTGTAGTGCCATGGATACATTTTACCTTGATTCAGTGTATAGTTTCAATGTGATTACCCGTGTACATTAGTTTTCTAAGTAAAATCAAAATTGCCTTAGTTGTTTATTTATTTATTTACAAGTTGGCTGTTGTATTTTGTTATTTATATCGCATGGCATTTACTTTTAGGTGAGGTATTCATTAACATAAATCGGGGAGGTAAAGTTTGAAAGACTCGTCATCATGTACCTTAAATCTAACAAAGTGCTGTACTACTGACACATAGTAAAGGTTATTTTGCATGGCCTTGCAGTAAAAGTTGAGAAACAGAAGTCTCATTCGCTCCAAGACAATAAAAATACCTGTTGAATTTTTTATTAGAGATCAGATGATGCCTGTAAGAAAAACATTTTTCCAACCATATGCATTATAGAGGGTGGGCCAAAAAACCTATTCTTTTAGTTTTTTGCTCGCGTTTAGTGGTGTTGTTCTCTAAAATGAGCTTTTAAGGTCGAAACTTGACCAAAACACCATTTAGCCATGATACATTAAGATATGGTACCATGGATCGAAATTTTTATCCTTAGTTGTTTGATAGTTTCATTCTAAAAACAGTATATAGTGTAAAATAATAGAGCTATAATTATGGACAATTCTCATCATTATATTTTAAAAATGATTTTAAATAACAAATACATTTTGGTCACTGGTGTTACACTCCCCCATATTATATACCTTTGTATATGCTGTGTATACCTCAATATATACAGCATTTTAAGTGAATTAAATCTGAAATTGTATAACTGGATAAATTACATTATATTCATGATGTATACGTAGTTTTAGGTATGTAGGATATATTCCATTGGATAACATATGAAAATGTTTGGAAGGGTATATTACACCATGTCTATGAAGCTGATAATGCAAAGTGATAAGGTCATAATTTCGATGGGCAGTTATTGTTTTGGCCATATAATTTACCAAATAAGGATTTTTATATAGCATTAGGGATTGTCTATAAATGTATTTTCGTTAAAACCTGTAAATCGGAATTTTTGCTAGCAAACCGTTTAAAGAATACAGAAAGGGACTGTTCAAATGTAACACAGGCCTGAGTACAAAATTTTACCAAGTAGACTGAAACATTATACAGCTAATCTTTTTTGTGTTATGCGAGATCCATTCATAAATTTTCTAACACGCCAACGTATAACACAAGATTTGTCACAATGGATTTGAAATTGAATATATGTACTCTTTAAATCAAATCTGCAAAAATAATCACATACGAGGCAAATAGAATATTAACTGGAATAGAAAGCTTTTATACTAAAGATATGATAGTTTAACCTCCGATTATAAGTTTTAAGAAACGACTTAAAACGTGGAAACTACATTACAAATTTAAATGCATATGCCAATAAATAGAAGAACAGCCACCTTTAACTTTTTGGTTACAGAAAAGCAATAGAATATACCATCAGTCCCCATTTAGCTTTACGGACATTAATAAAGTCGGTATTCACCAACAAACTTTGACTCTCAAATGCAGATATCTATATAGAAATATGACAGTGCGAAACGTATTAGCATATTGAGGCCTTGCTACATTTACATTTTCTGTATTTCGAATCGATTTAATTATTATTTGATATTACAAATCAAACGGAATAAGATTATATTCTATGCAGTATTTTGCAAAAAATTATTGATTCAATACTTTTAAACAAAAATTTACAGATTCGTCCAAAATAAAGATGGTTATTTGCAACATTGATAGCTGTTAACTGACTCAAAACTTAAACACAGTCTTGTTTTCGTTATTAGAAAAATTTTTTTAAATACAAGGATAATTGTTCACGGCAGCGAATACTTCACAACCTCGCAAATTGCAAAAGCCTACAAAAACATATTATAATAAAAACAGACAATCTTTGTATGTAATCGAATCTTCCAGTGTAATTTTGTCAAACTACTTATAGATGTCCAGTTGAAAATTTGCATTAAAGATCGATGAAAATAAATTAATTCATCAACTTTATCCTAGGAGCCTGACAGGGTCACCATGAGTAACGATCGATAATATTATATATTTATTACTTTAATAATTTTATCTTGAAATGAGTCCATATCAATTATCAGATTGCAATTTTATTTTATTCTATTTTGTAACCCAAACAGTACACAAACTCAATTTTTAAGGAAGATTTCCATGTAATTTAGTACTGAATGATGTGGCAAGGTGTCAGATCACACTTAGAGTACCGAGTGTAACCGACAATATATTAATTATAAGTGTGAAAACTGTACTTGATCGATTAATTCACAAAATAATGTGTTCTGCAAATTTGAGAGCGACTTTTCCAGGCTTTTTCTCTCTCTGCTTTTTCAGATGCAAGCCGTTGTATAATATTTTTTGATTGGGATCGAAGTGGCGGTCTGAAAATTATCAGTTTTCTATTTAAATGACGACAGTCTCTGAAAATTCAGCCCCATACATTAATTCTTTCTTACATTGGAAAAATATATAACGAAAGCTAAATTCACAGGGAAGGCAACCGCGCTCAACATTTACTGCCATGACCAATGTAAAATACTCTATATGTGGATAAATTCAAACCATATTATTGTGACCACAAGACATACCCAAAAAACATTTGTTTGTTAATTTAAAAAATATCTAACTTGTCATATCTAATTCAAGCAGCATCATAGAATTTATATTGAATATAAATAAATATATTTGTATACATGAATAAAACATTCAAAGATATATTCTCTTAAAAATATAAAATTTTTGTGAAAAGTTGATTATTTATTATTTCTGAGAAAACGATGTCTGGAAAAAAATTTGATATTTTCTTAGTATAGAAATGTGCCTGTTAAAGTGTACTCAGCAGTCTCGTTAACGTACCAATGTATAATGTTGGCCATTTATTTTGAGGCAATGCCATTCAATTTGATGGACAATTTCTCCATTTTAAAATAAAGACTATCACGTTATAGATTATTCACGTTATTAACCTCTCTGATCCTCTCTTTTGTTTACAATTTTGAGTTTCATCAAATTCTTAAACAAAATTTTTTTTTGCAAAAAATTGAAAAATTTTGTTTATCTCCAATTTCGAATTTCGAGAATATAAGGTAATTTTGACCCCAAAAGTACAAAAATCGGGTGCATTTGATGACTGGTCGAATAGTTTTTGAGATACGGACTAAAATCGATCCAAATATTGCGATATCTCTGAAACTCTGCATCCAATCATTAAATTAACCTGATTTTTATACTTTTTGGGTCAAAATTACCCCATCTACCGAGTTTCATCAAATTCTTAACGAAATTTTTTTGCGTTTTTCTCGATTTTTTCAAAGGGGTACCCCTTAAAAAAATTGCAGAAAATCGAAAAATTTTTGTAATCTCCAATTTCGATGAAACTATGTACATAAGGTAATTTTGACCCAAAAAATACAAAAATCGGGTGCATTTGATGGCTGATCGAATATAGTTTTTGAGATACGGACTAAAATCGATCCCAATATTGCGATATCTCTGAAACTCTGCATCCAATCATTAAATAAACCTGATTTTTATACTTTTTGGGTCAAAATTACCCCATCTACCGAGTTTCATCAAATTCTTAAAGAATTTTTTTTTTGCGTTTTTCTCGATTTTTTCAAAGTACCCCTTAAAAAAATTGCAAAAAATCGAAAAATTTTTGTAATCTCTAATTTCGATGAAACTTAGTACATTAGGTAATTTTGACCCAAAAAATACAAAAATCGGGTGCATTTGATGACTGGTCGAATAGTTTTTGAGATACGGACTAAAATCGATCCAAATATTGCGATATCTCTGAAACTCTGCATCCAATCATTAAATTAACCTGATTTTTATACTTTTTGGATCAAAATTACCCCATCTACCGAGTTTCATCAAATTCTTAAAGAAATTTTTTTTTTTGCGTTTTTCTCGATTTTTTTAAAGGGGTTACCCTTAAAAAAATTGCAAAAAATCGAAAAATTTTTGTAATCTCCAATTTGGATGAAACTTAGTACATAAGGTAATTTTGACCCAAAAATTCAAAAATCGGGTGTATTTGATGGCTGGTCGAATAGTTTTTGAGATACGGACTAAAATCGATCCAAATATTGCGATATCTCTGAAACTCTGCATCCAATCATTAAATTAACCTGAATTTTATACTTTTTGGGTCAAAATTACCCCATCTACCGAGTTTCATCAAATTCTAAAAGAAGAATTTTTTTTGCGTTTTTCTCGATTTTCTCAAAGAGGTACTCCTTTGATGACTGGTCGAATAGTTTTTGAGATACGGACTAAAACCAATTGAAATATTGCGATATCTCAGAATATACCATCCATGTATATTTAAATATAACAAAATGATTTTCGAATAAGGCATCTATTTTTAGACATCCTGTGTATGATAATTCAAACTCTTTATACGTTGATGTGTATACGGACTATACATTCTAGAATGAGTCGAACGGGTAGAAATAAATTGGGTTAAATTACATATGAATGGGTATGGGTTATATCGTGTGTTTGTGTTGTATATACACTATTAGATTCGAATCACGTTGTCAATGATTGGACTGATTCTATCAGCACCACAACCGTGACAAGCTTTAATCTCTCTTTACACTAGGGTTTACGAATGATGAGAGAGCTAGTAGGAAGAGAAGTGGAGAACAAAATTGCGAATAGGAAGGAGGATTGCTAGTTGCTCATACTATTCTATCCAGCATATATCACAAATCGGAACGCATATTATTCATTCTGAATAGTTGTAGTGTTATATATTAGAAATATCGGAAAGATTGCGTTGCGAACGATCGATTGAAGTAAATGGGGTACAATAATCAGTATAAGATAAGTATAGAAAGTTTTTTAAACATTTACAGTATAATAAACATATAGTAAATTTTAGACCTCGCACGAATTAGATGTAATCTGCATTTCGGTCAAATTTTTCAAATTTTGGGAAATGATAGTTTAAATTATTCTGAATAAAAGTTTCCATGGTCACAAGTCATGAAAATGACAGGATTTCAAGTTATCGCTAAATTAAATTTGGAAAATGTACTCATTTATATAAAAATGTTTTTGTAATTTAACTGTCAAAAATCATAAACGTATATTTGTAGCTGAAAATATTGATCTTAGCACTTCATATTATTGATCTACTGAATATTTAACACTGCTTCTTCTTTGAATTTCGTAACATATTCTTCAAAAAAACAAGAATTAAAAAACATCACCCTTTCATTAAAAAACATACGTATACATATCTGTATATGTATTTGCCTACACACACATAGGCATATATTATTCAAATGAGTACATTTTCCAACTATAATGTATCTATAACATGAAATTCTGTCATTTTAATGGCTTTTCACCAAGGGAACTTTTCTTTGAAATGACTTAAACTATCATTTCCCAAAATTTGAAAAAATTAAATTACATCTAATTTGTGCGAGGTCTTAGCTCAGAATACTCAATCATTTAATTATATTACGGGTGAAGGCTCGGTTTCCATAATTTTTATAGCGGTTGGTTGGTTTTAAAAAAACAAACGATATAATTTTCCAAGCAATTTGTGGAAAAATTAACGCTGTTGATGTTAACAAATGTAGCCAATGGATTGAAGACTTGCCAGTTTTTCTGCGCAATTAATCTGTTGATAATATTTTTAAGGCGGACGAACGGGTTTATTTTTTAATTGTGTACCCGATAAAACTTCCACCTAAAAATATGAGTTCTGTCATGGTGGAAAACTTAGTAAAGAGCGTGGTATAATATTTGTGGGTGCTAACATGTCAGAACTGAAAAGCTGCCTATCCTATAAAAGATGTTAAAACTTGCCTGAGATTTACCAAAATAATAAAAAAGCATAGATGACATCTTTTGATTCCTAACAAATATAAAAACTCATTATTTTATTTAATAATCACACCTCTATAACTGAAATAATCTGTATTCTGACTTCTATTAATGGACCCCTCTGTAAATGAGACAGATATTAATTTATGCCTAGATATCTGAGACACTGGATAAGAGGAATAACTTTATAAGTGAGACAAATTATTTGGTACCTTTCAGGTGTCTTTTAACAAGGTTCCACTGTAATTAATATTGAACTAAAATTAATAGGAGTGAATGAATCAATGAATGATTATAAACACTGCCTTGCTGATTAAAATTAACACCCCCTTGCTGGTTATGTGAGTCTCAGTAGTACTTACTCAATGAACAATTGAAAAACAATGTTCAAATCTTTTTAATTCCACCTCCAATGTTCAACGAAATCTACTTGTTCAATTTATACCTAAGTGAGTAAATACAGTCGTTAGGTGTAGAAACATACCACAAGTATATTTATAACCCAATCAATAGTAGATTATTCCCATTTTTAATTAATCAGTAGAAGTATCTATGTTACAAAATGTCATTTGGAATCTCTCATATCAATAATATATTCAAATATATCATCTTTATAGCAGATATTTATTTATTGATGTGATATATATGTACAATTTATATGGTTGAGTGTTGAGAGCGGGTTTACGTATCAATTTTATATTTTAAGTGTTCACTAACCTGTACAGGGTGATATGAAACAACTGACATAACACAGTCAGTTAAATTTGAGAACAGAACTGGCCAGTCAGCCCCAATGTATAGTCTATGTCATTAAAAACGCTCGAATTAAAACATTCTAAGTGTTACTATTATAACATAACATATGATGAGTACGCTTAGAATGATTTAACTATGGTGATTTTTATGGAATCAAGTATATGTTCAATAAATATATAAGATACAATTCATTTTTAAAAACTTGAAAATTTTTTTAGAGATACTTAATTGTTTAAATCCCTCTTATTTATTAGTACATACATTACGACTGACTGGCCAACTCTCTTCTCACACTTATATGACTGACTGTCATAAATGCTATTGATATGCTATATATAATCTGTATAAAAATTTTCGGCTCTGGTAAATTCATTTCAATACCACGGCAATCATAATCGTTTCAATAGCAGATATCTGACCCCTGTTCTACCGTTCGCTTGACTGACCGCAGTATGTGTGGACAAAATTACATCCATTTGCTTGTGGCCTGGGCGGTGTAGAAATGGTAATTGTCTTCAAGATTGGTTCATGTGTTTCGTCACGATTCACGTGTCAATATGTTGTTTACAGGGATGAACAATCTAAAACTTCGTTTATTGAAAAGAAACTATAACAGGAAATTCATCTGTTGATGTTTTTCATTTATTTTTCAAGACGATACGTTTTGGAGCAAGGTTTATCGAGTCATCGGGGTTTGGTGGATATTGATGAAGTTACACTGATAAAACTGCTACGAAGGGCTTTATAGTATTGTTCGGAAACTCTCCTATGATGCAAATCAGTCATATGAAATATATCAGGTTATACTGAGTTAAGTCCCAAGTTTGTAACACTAAAAATAAGGGCTCTCCAATTGATACTATTTTTGTTCTAATTAATACTGCCACATCATTACATCCACGATTTGTTCGATTGATTAACACGTACTATTACAATTCAAAATCGATGTCTGCCAATAATTTTATTAAGAGACTAAACAAAAATCATTAAAAACAAAACTGATAAAATTGTGAATATAAAAAAAATTCAAACAAAAGGACCCGGGAGGAATACAATATTTATTTGTAAACAGAATGGTTGTTGTTCTCAGAGAATAAAAACAATTGAAGAATCCTGTTGTTATGGTGCTGTGTGCTACTAAAATGTACACAGCAATACAGGAGGAACATAAGCAAACTTACAAGTATACACATATTGGCAGCAGGTACAGTTTCTAAAAAAATTGGAATGGGATATTTTGAATAGAAGTATTGTGGATTGTTTGTTTGTGATTGATTGCAAAAGATGTTGTCTTGGTGCAATAGTCTGTTTTTATTTTTTGATGTTGGTACCCTTGATACCTCTTACATATTTCCCCCACTCTCATACCCCACTTCAAATATTTTATAACAAACAAAAATATTACATTCTATTGTTTATGTATCCTGGTAATGGTACATCTTTTGTCTTTTATTATTTAGTAGTATTTTTTTATGACTAGAATCTGAATATTTCCGAGTTTCTTCGAGACTATTTTTCGGGTTGTTACTGTGATGTGGTTGTTTTACAATAGTTTTTTGTACAAAAAATATAAATAACTATGAATACAAATATTATATTGTTGTTTATGTATTTTATATAAATATGATGTATGTATTAGTTTTTATTGTTACCGATGTCCAATATTGTAAATATATATCGTGAGTCTCTTTAAAACGCCATTGCTTTTATTCCTTTTTGTAACATTTCGAAGATCGATAAAGTTAGATTTTCATTTGAAGAAAAGTAATTTTTTAGTTATGGCTCGAGAATCGAATTATGGATTCGATTCGAACAAGTTTTTTTGATTCCTGTGTTTTTCGATAATTTGTTTTGGCGCTTAAACGGATGAACCGATTTTAATTTTTTTAGTTTCATTGGAAAGGTGATTTAAAGGAGAGTGTTTTTACCTATGTTTCAAGTGCGAGTTCAGGGTTCCATACCCGAAAAAACTAGAAGATTGGCGATGATCTTCAAAATAAATTCAGTTTGGAAAAGACATGACATATAATCTATATATATATAAAGAGAGTGTTTGTTTGTATGTCCCCGATTTTCCCTAAAACTAACCATTGACCTTCGGTAGGGGATTATGTCATTGGGTAGCCCTTAGGCTCCCATTGTGAATAAAGGAGTTTGGTGGGGGTGCATTGTGAATAAGGGAGTTTGGTGGGGGTGGAATTAAAAATGATCTAGGAATTCATTGAAAATAGATTAAAAAAATAATTCTAATAATTTTCAATAGATGGGGCCACTGCCAATAGTACAATTTTCACTAGATGGCGCTACTGGCGCAAATGTCTTTCGATTTTTCTCGAAAATTCTGGAATGTTCCATGGATTTCTATCGAATTTTCTAGAATTTTCTCGAACATTCTGGAATGTTCTATGGATTTCTATCGAATTTTCTAGAACTTTCTCGAATATTCTCGAATGTTGTATGGATTTTTATTGAATATTATCAAACTTTCTCGAACAATCTGGAATGTTCCATGGGTTTCTGTCGAATTTTCTCGAAAATTCTGGAATGTTCTATGGATTTCTATCGAATTTTCTAGAACTTTCTCGAATATTCTGGAATGTTCCATGGGTTTCTATCGATCTTTCCCTTACTTTTCCGTACACACAGAGAGTGTAGACATAATATTGGGATCGGCCAAAAAAATCTTACTGTTCCGTACACACAGAGAGAATAAAAAAAAAAAGTCTTTCATTTAACAATTTTGATATTTAAATGTGCAAAAACAACCCAGCGAAGCGGGTTTAACAGCTAGTTTTAATATATAAATCATTACTATGGAAATGAATGGTCAAATAAATCTAGCTCAATTAATTTGATAAAAAGTGAACTGGTAAAATAATTAGGTAATTCAAAGCAATAATTCAAAAGAAAAAAGTTAACTCAAATATTTCAATTTCAATTTCAATTAAAATATTTCAAAATATTTGTCACAAAAAATGATAGCTCTCTAAGTATCCTTTTCATTTCATCTAATGTCCTTGACCATCACTTTGATATTGATTTAAGAAGGACTGTTATAAGTTTAAAGTAATTATCTGTGCGTCTATGTTTTCCTCAGTGGCATCGTAGCCCCTAAACGGTAAACACTTCTTCTTAAATCAATATCAAAGTGATGGTCAAGGACATCAGATGAGATGAAAAGTATACTCAGAGAGCTATAATTTTTTTGGAAATATTTTAATTGAAATTGAGATATTTGAGTTATCTATGTTCTTTTGAATTATTGTTTTGAATTACCTAATTATTTTACCATTTCACTTTTCCAAATGAATCGAGTCAGGTTTATTTGACCATTCATTTCTATAGTAACTATTTATATGTTACAATGTCATGCCTTATCCATGTCGAATTTGAAGATTTCGTCAATTTTTTAATTTTTTGGGTACGGAATCTAAGGCACGCACTTGAAACATAGCTAAGAACTCCTACTCTCTGTTAAATTACCTTTCAAATTAAACAAAAAAAATTAAAATCGGTTGATCCGTTCAGGCGTTACGATGTCACAGACAGGCAGACACACAGGCACACACACATTGTGGTCAAACTTAAAACACTCCTTTTTCAGTTCGGGGGTTAAAAATGAAATATTTGATTTCCATTTTCAGGAGAAAATCAATAACTTACTATATGTAATTGAATAACTCCATATTCATTTCAAAACATGCAGAGATACAAAAACAATAGAAAATATTATTATTTAAATATCCCAAGTAACTAAACGTTCACAACCGTACAGTTGTAATGTTTACTCATTCAATAAATGAAGGAGATATTTTATTTTCAATTATTTTGGGTAAAAGAAGAGTGAAGAGAATGTATGCAGTATTATTGGTAGAGAATAAAATGTTATTTATTTTGCTATAGCAGAGAATGACGTAAGTAAAGTTTGTTATATGGATGTGAACAGTAGCAGCACAGCAATAGTTATTGTTGTTGGCTGCCTGAGCCAACAAACCACACAATTTAATAGTATTGTAGAAATAGGTAGCCATTGTTAATCAGTGAGACATGAAATATGGCTTCTCATGGGTCAAACTATACATATCGACCACAATCAAGATAAACTAATATTGTATGTTAGTGTGTATATAGAGAGATGGGTCGTCGAATTATACCTTTATTTAGAATGTACGGGGTGTCTTTATTATTGAACCATATTTTTACTCTTCTGTTAAATAATTTACGAAAAAAAATAAAAGAAGAAGGCTTTGGGCATCTATGTCGGAAACCAAAAACTTTATGAAAAAAATTTCAAACAAAAATTGTCGGTTTTGAATTGAAGTTTTTTTATCTTGAAACTAATTGAATTGAAAACAAAATCTCTCAGCCTCAGCCTCTGAAATTGAGGAGCTGATAAATGAAATTATCAGCGGAAAGATAGTAAAGCACAAAGTGTGGCTCTAAGTGTGCCCTTCGTATACAGCCAATATAACCTGAACTAACTGAGTCTAGTTTTGTTGATTTTTTAAATCTTTCTATGGAGCCTATTTTAGAAAAAAGAACCCAAATACAGTTTTAGTAAAAAAAAAATTTGATCAAGTCGTGTGGAAATGTATTTTACAGTTCCAAAAAACTAACAAAACACGCTTTTCTTTGAGGCACCATGTATTTTCAATATAAGTTTTTCCCTCTTTTACTATCATGTAGGACTCGGAGCTTGTATTAAATGAATAATGCTTGAGCAAATATATTATAACGTCTACTTTCTACTCTACTATTTAATGTAATACTGATAGTCGATTTAAATTTTAGAAAATTAATCACAACCATCTGAATTGAAATTACACTCTGCTATTCAATTTATAAAAAGAAAATATTTTTTTTATTGTATATTAGTAATAGAAAAGCTTTTATTTAATGATGATAGGTTCGATAAGAATCTCTTTTTACAATGAATATAATTTCCTGGATATGTTTTGTAAACCTCGGTAGGTTTAGATATACATTTCTAAGAGAAAGCTTTATTATTAATATGGATTTATTTATATCGAATATAATATGTTGAAAGATTTACGGATATGTATTATAGATGTTGTTTCATCTATATATATAAAAAGAGAGTGTTTGTTTGTATGTCCCCGATTTTCCCTAAAACTAACCATTGACCTTCGGTAGGGGATTATGTCATTGGGTAACCCTTAGGCTCCCATTGTGAATAAGGGAGTTTGGTGGGGGTGCATTGTGAATAAGGGAGTTTGGTGGGGGTGGAATTAAAAATGATCTGGGAATTCATAGAAAATAGATTAAAAAATAGTTCTAATAATTTTCAATAGATGGCGCCACTGTCAATAGTACAATTTTCACTAGATGGCGCTACTGATGCAAATGTCTTTCGAATTTTTAATTCTAATAATTTTCAATAGATGGCGCCACTGTCAATAGTACAATTTTCACTACATGGCGCTACTGGCGCAAATGTCTTTCGATTTTTCTCGAAAATTCTGGAATGTTCCATGGATTTCTATCGAATTTTCTAGAATTTTCTCGAACATTCTGGAATGTTCTATGGATTTCTATCGAATTTTATAGAATTTTCTCGAACATTCTGGAATGTTCTATGGATTTCTATCGAATTTTCTAGAACTTTCTCGAATATTCTGGAATGTTCCATGGGTTTCTATCGATCTTTCCCTTACTTTTCCGTACACACAGAGAGTGTAGACATAATATTGGGATCGGCCAAAAAAATCTTACTGTTCCGTACACACAGAGAGAATTAAAAAAAAAGTCTTTCATTTAACAATTTTGATATTTAAATGTGCAAAAACAACCCAGCGAAGCGGGTTTAACAGCTAGTTTTTATTAATTTTGGGATTGAGTTAAGTTTTATTTATCTTTAGATTTAAATCACCTTTTGATTTAACTGATTTTACTTGTTTGTAGTAAACGTTCTTGAAATTTCAAATCGTCACATCAATCAGTGTTTAAATTATAAGTCCTTTATATACCTCGTGTTCAGTTTACAGCTACGTTCATAACCGAGCAACAAGTGTCTTTAAATAGTTTAAATATTGAAAAAATGTATAAATGCAAAAAATATTTTTAGATTTCAGAATAAAAATGCAGCAAAAAAAGGTGGAAGAGCAATGAAATAAGATGCCTATATTTTCTCATAATGTAATATGTGTTTATTTGCACTTCCACCATAATTTGCATGATGCATTTATTTTTCGAATTTCTTAACAAAATACGACAAAAATCGTAAGCGAGATGACAAAGTAAAATTAAAATTAAAATCGGCCAAGGAATACGGATGATAAAAGCATTTTTATGCCGTAAGGGTATTAAACAGAGAGATCCGATAAGAAAAATGACGTCAGTACGTCTATCAACCATATGCTATAGTCTAGCTTGGTTGTTTTTGTAGTTATTCGAAAAACAAATTTCGTTACATGATAAATACCCCATTACTTGTTTAACATCAAATGTTGAAATATTTGAAGAACTAAGACTTTCTATAAGAAAGCATTTGCGCATTGATCTGTTATTATGCTCTAGATATACATTAGTACATATTTTTCTATGCACTAAAAAAATTTACAGAATGACAATTTGAAGACAGACATTTATGAAGTAAGTTTTCGTCAACTAAATCTGAGCTTGTTTATTATTTCTTTGCAATAAAATATTTCAAAATGAACACACTTCTCTAATCATGCTCAGAGAATAGATTTTGGTACAAAATAAATAAAATTTGAATTTTAAATATTAACAAAAAGAATACGAATAAATATAATAAAATATTCAAACTATTTCTGCTATTTTTCCTAGAAAAATATATATTATACTTTTTACGTCTATATACAAACTAGAACAATATAATACAACTGTGTTTTTTTTAAAACTTAACTTAAATAAAAAACACTTACTAAACAACATTTATTTTAAGTTTGTGTTTGTTTATTGTCAACATCTATATCAGTATGATGACATCGATATTATTACGGCTATAATTTAACAATACCATCACAGTATGACGTCATCAATTAAAATTGCATACATGCAGATTAATCACGTCATAATATCTTCCAGTTGTAAAATAGAGTACGTAATCTGCTTTAATAAATATATCGTACCGATGACGTTATGCTTTGATAAAGTTTTGGTTGCTGAAAATAAACAAATAATGACTAAAGGATCCCGCAATATTAGGTAGAAAAATGGCTCTCAGTAAAACTGTTTTTGTAAAACCGCCCCCAAAATATTCAAAACAAAAGTGAGAGAGAAATCGCAATATTTGGATCGATTTTAGTCCGTATCTCAAAAAATACTAGTCAACAAATGCACCCGATTTTTGTACTTTTTGTGTCAAAATTACCTTATATACTGAGTTTTATCGAAATTTTTAAGAGGTACTCCTTTGAAAAAATCGAGGAAATCGGGAAAAAAAAATTTGGTTTTGGAATTTTATGAAACTCAGTAAATGGGGTAATTTTGATTAAAAGAGTATAAAAATCAGGTTTATTGAATGATTGGACATATAGAAAGTTATGTCAGCGAATATCAAGGGCAAAACTTCATTTTAAAAAAAGTAAATGGGGTAATTTTGATTAAAAGAGTATAAAAATCAGGTTTATTGAATGATTGGACATATAGAAAGTTATGTCAGCGAATATCAAGGGCAAAACTTCATTTTAAAAAAAGTTAGAAAAATTAAAATCCATAAAATTGTGAACAAAAGGGAGGATAAATGAGGGCTATAACCTGATCGTCTCTGTTTTAAAAAGGAGAAACTTCCAAGCAAGGCTGGCGGGTATCTGCTATTTAAATTATATAAATTAGACAGCCTTGTTAATGTTTGCTTGTTTTACGCAATTACAGCGAGACAACTAATTACCAAAAAACTTCTATATTTGCATTTCGTTCTTTCTGATAAAATCACTCGATATATGTATATTGTATTATTTGTACATAGAAGTCAGATATATTCACTTCGTTTTTTTACTACACACATTGTAAGTAATGTTATGTTTTACCTATAGGTAGTAAGTGTAGTAAACCCAAGCAATGTGTATGTTATTATTTATTTTTATTTTTGTTGTTTAGTTATAAAAAGTGTATTATGTGAAAAACATTTTATATAACTTATTTATACAATTCAGTCAGGATCTATCAGTTAGCTTCGCTATTATATAATATATAGTCATTGTAGATTCTGATTTGTCCGAATTATTTTTAAGTATTCCGTACCATAAACTTGATAATGCTTAAAAAGACTTTTTAAACAAATAACATAAATATCAAGCTAGAATTCAGTGATATAAAAATGTTAAAATCAGTTAAATTTTTGTGTAAATTGCTGGGGCTTCTTGAATATTTTTGACTTTCCGGCATGAAATCATAATACCTATGAATTGTGACGTAAATTTATATATATTTGAGATAATTTATGTAAAATATAAATTGCATTTTAAATAAATTAGTTTAGTGAATTTAATTTAAGAAAATGTTATTTATATTTTGGAATGTTTTACTGTTACGCTTTTACGAAATTATTGAATGGAACATTAATTTTACACAGGCATTTTTTTATTCCTTTGGGAAATGGAAAGTATGACTTTATAATTTTTGAAACCCTTAATTCGCACTTGAAACTATAAACACTCTTTATTAAATTATCTTTCAAACAAAACCAAAAAAATCAAAATTGCTTCACCCGTTTAAGAGCCACGATGCCACAGACACACAGACAGACCCACACACACATAGCGGTCAAACATATACACCGCGTTTTTTTTAGTTCCGGGCATAAAAATAGCGTTGAACACATTTCAATCTCTGGCGTGTTTATCATCAATTGATAAAATAAAAAAAATGTGTCTTATTTGGTTATCAGACAACTGAAGGTCGATCTTATACGGTCTGTTAGACTATAAATTCGTATTTTAAATACTTTATCAAATTTTAATAAGGAAATGTTAAATTACTGTACGGAACATTCAAAGATTCCTCGCATATTTCACTACTATACATTTTTATTTATATAAATATTTAACAAGATGCATTGCAGTCATGTAGTCCTAGAAAATGTATTTATAATATGTAACACAATTGGAATTACTTATGGATTCATTTCATGTTATTAGAAAATTTATAATTTATAAAACTCATATGAAATGCATTGTTTTTTAACATTATAACTAGATACAATTTACTAATACACAATATCAGTCATGTGGTGAGTTTATATACAATATACATGTATTTTTTGTTTTATGATCAATCGCTTTCGTTATGCTATAAATTTCAAAATTAGTCGAGCATTTCAAAGAGAAGTTTTTTGTACCTCGACCAATCGAGCCATATTTCTTTTTCTAGCCCCCGAACTAAAAAAAGGGGTGTTATAAGTTTGACCGCTATGTGTGTGTCTTTCTGTAGTATCGTAGGGCCTAAACGGATGAATTTTAATTTTTTTGGTTTCGTTTGAAAGGTAGTTTAACAGAGAGTGATCTTAGCTATGTTTCAAGTTCGAGTTTAGGGTTCTGTACACAAAAAACCGTGTCAAACCGTCGTTGTCGGGGATTTTTTAAATTTTGTAAATTTCACTTGTTAAATGTTGAGGAATGTGCACACATCAAAATCTATATTTATGCTTTTTTAGCGTAAAATGGTACTTTTTTATAGTTGGAAATTTTTAATTTAATGTTTGGCTATTTAATCCTAAAACAACCTATAAATAATTTTTATGAACCGTTGTATCTATGAGACCTTTTAAATCTTTGAAGCGCCCTTGTACTACTTTATTTCACTTACTGTTACTTACTGTCAGTTAATGACTTTCTCAGTAGTTACAGAGTATAATAAATTTCACAATAATCACATGCAATGGAAAACAATTTTTTATTTTTTATTTCCAGTTAAATAAAAAAATTTTATATTTGTGATAGTCCTTTTAGTAATTTTCAATATCTTCTGTCCAATTTTAAAACCTTAACGTTGTTCTTGTTTTCCAATAAGACTAGCTTCATCCAGGAAAAACGTATGCGTACAAAATAACGTAATTTATGACTGATGTTTTTGTAATAAAATACCTACGTTGATGATCATATTTTTTACGATGCATGTTAATCGCAAGAAATAATCATAAAACAAACAAAAAAATGTCATTTAAGTTTTCATAATATTACTTGAATATTTTCTCGAATGTAAACCATAAAAAAAATTTTAGCACATATAAAAAAAAATTATGAAAGGAAATTACAAATTATTTGTATTGACATAAATTAAAATGGGTCACAAATCTTCAACGCATTCAGAACTGTAAGTATGTTTGCTATATATGTATACTAGGTGATTTCTCTTTAAAACGGATCGGAATATCGAAAATAGGTAAGGTCCGATTCTTATTATTGTAGGAGTGTATTAAAAAAAAGTAAAGTTTAATTTTGCAAAGACGATGGGAAATTTAAAAAAAAAAAATAAAAGTACATTATATCAATTGCCTAAAATTGAAGTGAATGAAAATAATTTTTCAGTCAAAAGTTGTTTTTGCGGAAAATAATCAGAATCGCTACAAAACATAAATATGATTATAATCAAAGGTAATAATTGAGTATTTTAGGATATTTCGAAATAAATTTCGATTTCTAGAATTGGTAATGGATTGTGAAAATAAAAGATTATTTACTTTCATGATTTAAATATAATTTTTAATTTAAGTTTGATTTTGTAATTTATTATTTTAAACGTCAAAATTTTAACGTCAAAAATACTCGCATATCATTGCGCATAAAGATCATGCGCATTGGCCAAGCACTAGTCGACTGAAGTAAGCTGATTAGGCTGACATTACAATTTGACAGATACTTGAAAAAGTATAAATTGTAGGTACACAAGTATAAATTAGCAATGAGTAACATACACAATAAGAGTAAGTACGATTAGCTAATTCATACTGATGATGACTACTTGGTAGTCGAAATACGTATTTATATAATACAAAAATTGATCTAGGAAATTGGGGTCAAAATTCGAAATTTATTTAAAACATAAGTAGTTCACATTGAAATTGTTCTCGGAAAATAAAAAATTAGAAGATTCGGAGTGATTGTTAATATTGAAATCGTTCTTTGAAAAATTTTCCACATACTTTTTAAAAAATCACCTTGTATATGAATATATTATGCATACTACATAATTTAATCAAAGTTAAATTCTTAAACTTATAATAAATTTAAAAATTCTCAGAATTGAATATGAAATATCTACATAAAAGAACGTACATCAGCATTTAAATTAGGATAGTGATGAAACGATGTAAGCAGCACTTACTTTATGGTATGTAGGATAAACTTATAATCAGATTGCTGCCTTTCTCTTCGAAGGTAATAATATCCAGAATTCATACTTCTGACAGTCACCATACACGCGATGCTATTTGGGAATTTTTTTCTTTTTTTAATAAGCTTTAAAGAGCGGTCTAAGGCGTCGTCTTAGAACGTTTGACTCTTTAGACTTACGTTGCGGGTTCGAATCCAGGCAGCGGCAGTGTGAAAAATTTATAATCAATGGGAGTGCAGAATTGATCACATTGTCGTCGCTTGGATAAGAACGAAGTAGCCGACTCCACCCCCATCAAAAATGTAATTGTAAATATGTTTGTAATCAAATAAATAAAGATTAACAAATGATGGTGTGGGTGACCTCTGTGATAAGGCGTATGTCACAAATACGGAGGTTAAACCCCATTTTATAGAAGTTTAGGCTGAAAATTTACTTAGATAACTATTTAGAAAATTTCTGCTATCATATTCTGCCATCTTGAATAATAAATAAGACCAATTCTATTTTAAAGATGAAAATGATAATGATAAAAAAGATATTGAAATAACTATTGAGTTTTTTTAAAACTAAAAGATACTTTAGCTCGCAAAACAATCCTTTGAAAAAGTGATCCAAGATTTTCAAAATTTTTTTCACCATGGAAATTGTAAACGCTTAAATTTCTATAATCAAGTAAAAAAGAAAGAACGTAGTGAAAAACAAAATGAAGGAAAATCCTGACACGATTATTCACAATCAGTCTTCTATTTTACCTTCAGATACGAGAATATACTTCTTTTCCAACATTTGTAAATTAAAAATTTACCCTTAATCCACCCACATTCGTAAAGTTTGATTCTTTCGTATGGTTCGTTTAAGAAAAAATTAGGTGATTTTAACGATTGAATATATTTTGGTTTTTAATATAATATAAATAAAATCATTGTTTTGTTACAGGTATGTGGCAATAAACTGGGAATACAGAAGTCGAGACATAATTTTCTAAATTGAAACACGTACGTATTTTATGAAAAATCATATTTATATCGTTTCATAAAATTTTATTTAAATATCACCTTCATTAATAAGTGTTTACTTTTAATTATTTTGTGTTTAACAAAACGGATACTTGTCAGTAATGTAGATATATGCGCACTTAAATTTTTTACTTTAATTTAGGGCCATTCATAAACTACAACACGGTTTTGGCGCCTTTTAAAATAAAATGCATGAATTATTGCAAATTTTATAAGATATTAGCGCTGCAATCGATGAAGTTGTGCACCTACTGAAGTCTCTTGTATGGGGGTAATTTAGGTTTTAAGAGTCATTTCATCATAATCCAAGATCTCTTTCCGATAACAGATAGAAGATTGTTTCTCATAAAAATCTGTTCTCGTTTATTTTAAACTTTTTTTTCGAAAATCGAATACATTCATTGAATCGAAAAATATATATCAGTTGCCGAAAAAGTGGTTAAGATAAAAGCTGCCTCGAACAATGAAGTTGAACTCAACATATTTCAACAATATTGTACTCATATATTAAAGTAATTATACTTTTTTTTATAAATTTAGTTCATGCAATCAATTATCTTCAGGAAAGAAATTATTGAAATATAAATAAAATATGTTCCTAGAAATTAAAAGTTACCACTACCGTGTTTGTTAAACAAATGTTTTAAACTACTGATTCTCAAGTGTGTGGTTTATAATACGCACACATTTTTTTATATTAAATTTTCCTATCTACATGAAACGAATGAAGATTTGTAATGTACAAATAAACGACGCTTAATATTAAGTAGAACATAATAATGATGGTACCGAATGTAAAGGGTGGACATAGCTCCTTTATAAATGATAACAAATAAAAATATATCTAACAAACAAAAAGAATCTTAAAGGCAGCTGTCATTTTCTTTACCATTTTCGGTGTATATATTTAACACAAAAAAGGTCATTTGAATTCACTCTTTTTAGTAATATTTTTTTCTAAAATGAAGACTTATGCACTGTACTGAAGGTCAACTACGATTGGCAGAGGTGCTTAGTAATATAATGGAAAGTTCACTTCTTTTCCATGTTGAGCTACAAAGCTCATAATTTGTATGTTGATTCAGCAAGACTGGAAGTACTTTTAGGGTTGTCAACTTTCAAGATCCTTCATGTTTTTATCGATCACGTTTTTAAAGCTTTGTATGCTTCGACAGTGTCTCTAAAAGGAGATATCAAGAAAGTGGATTTTAAAGATATAAACTTCTAATCACCTCTAAATCTTTTTGTATGTCAAAATTAAATTTTTTTTAAAGCTTTGTGCACCAGTTTCCCTATCAAATTTAGTGGAAGAAGTAAAAATTTTAATGTGAATTGAGTTTATGTTAAGGGAGTGCCTTTTGATAAGGAAATCAACCCAGTTACTATTTTGCCCCTTGCACAAATTTTTAATGTGTTGAAAAACCTATGAATACAAAAATACCTATAATAGAAAGCATTTATAGAGGGGGAAATATTATCTTAGCCCTAAAGATCTGCTATTCATAATTTTTTTTATTAGTGTATACGATATTTTTTTTATACAAGGACGTTATTATTTTTTATTAGTTTTTTATAATAAATGTCGTATATTTTACACATTTTTGTGTAATATTATTTTTGATGCATCCTTATAACACCTTAATGTAAACTCTTGATTGGACCGCCTAAGATTCCGATGTCAACAGCATGCATTAAGGATTTCTTTAAACAGCAATTACAGTACTCATACTTTTTATTAACGCTTAGTTATATTTTTTTGAATTGAAAAAACGGATGTTGCCACCAGACCAATAAGTTTAAGAAGAGAAATTGTGATTTTCGTAAATGAAATGAAAGAAAGAAAGCACATGCATTAGGGTAGCACATTCTATAAATGATTGTTGCTGATAAAAAAAATCAGAATATCCAGACTGTTTAGATCTTCGGGAATCAATTTTTCTAAGTGCCACAATGTTCCTACTCATAATTCTAACTTAGAAAATATTTTAATATTGTTTTTTAATGCTTTTTATAAAATACTATAAATAATTTTAAATTTCTAAATGCTATTAATGTGATTTTACAACTTCGTTGAAGACAATGCTTTACACTATGAGGCGTAAAAAGAAACAAACATGTAGAACATCCTGTACAATAAATTTCAAATACCTTATTCTAGTTGTGTACCTAAAATCCAACGTTCTAATACAGAATTTGTGTTCTTAATGAAGTGCAGGTTTCTACGTCGATCAGGAATGTCGAGCACTATCACTTCTATGAAATTGGTGTGCTAGTGGCGATATATAGACATAGAGAATTGATTTGGTTACAGAAAATAGGTATTCAAGTTTTGTTAATGCTGGTTGGAATAATGCCAACATGGGCGTCTACAGTTATAACACTAGCAGTGTGTTTATATTATGTTCGGCCACATATCGTCCATTCTTCTCATTGTTTTATTTAGACATTTGTCTAGAATTGGTCTCTCATACACATACTAGAGATCGTGTAGTTTAGGAGATTATTTTACTTGAATAACATTTTCATCACGTTTAATAGAAATATCACTACCATTTTATGCCACTTAAGGTTTATAACTACCTTGTACAAAGGATAGGTAGTATTGTAATCGAAAAAAACTTGATCGGGTTGAACTTTCAACGAAAATATCCTTCTTTAGATCTCGCATCGGTCTGTATGTACGTATAGTATATTTTTAGATGTAAGTTTGTTTGTACTAATTACAAATTTATTATTTTGGGCAACCTTTGGGTAACCACAATGATTTTATCATTAATGATTCATAGATAGTAATGCGTATATGTTTGAAAAAGGAATTCTTTAAATATAAATTATTTAAAATTGTTCGCACACGGTGCTTAATGTGATTCTGCACATAGCGAAAAAAAACTTGATTATACAAATCCAAATACGATACATAAATCAGAGTAAGAAAGAAGAAGATTTCTGGAAATATTTTCTGAACTGTTTAAAGAACCTTGTTTTATAAATGATAAGAGCAGCATTACTAGTGCTAACCAGAGGAAACATTGTAGGAAACTGGATAAATAAAATAAAATAAAATAATTTAGATAAAAACAAGTGAAAACAAAGAATTGACTGAGTTAATTGTTGAAATATCATGCATAAATAGAGTTGACGACTCTATCACACTGCACATACATATACAATTTATATAATACATACTATACAATTTACGCCTAATTTGCGCCCTCACGGGTAAACAGTGATGTTTACGAAAAAATGTTTCCAACAAAAGTTGTTTATTTTTTGATAAGGAATGTTTTACATTTAAACTTTTGTTCTATCTCTAACGGTTTACAATTGACCTATGTTGCTCATTTACTCACTCGACCTCACTTTTTACGTCCTGAGTACGCTGTAAATTTCAGCTTGATATCTTTTTTCGGTTTTGAGTTATCGTGTCCACAGACGGACGGAAGTAGGTGATTTTATGAAAACCTATACCAAAATTATTTTCATAGCATCAATATTTCTAAGCGTTACAAACTTGGGACTAAACTTAGTATACCTTGCATATTACATATATTTTAAGATCCGTAATGCTCACACATACACACATAACAATTAGTTTTGCCTCCCATGTTACTCTTTTATACTTCCTTGTGCTACCTACGTATAGCCAAAATTTTTCTATTTTCACTGAATTATGCATTATTTTGTCTAATTTGCAAGCGTACGATGAAGTCAGGGGTGACGAAAGCAAAATTATTTTTATTTATTTTTTGTTATCATCATGGACAATTTAATTTATATTCTACGATGTGAAAATACCTATTCTTTAATTATATTAATTGTTTTTCGTTATACGTTCGACATTTTGAATAATTATTGGTTTTATTTTAAATTAAAACATCCCTTATCTCGATTGCATCTCTATGTAAAGTTACTATTATGTTTCATGCATGGTGTTTTACAAACATAGTGTTACTTATATATATATTTATTTAATGTTTTCTCGAAATATACAATTAACTTAATTAATTATTTAATAATCAATAACAATATCCTTATTCAGAGGAATACGGTCGATTGTGTTTGATGATTATTTTAAATATTTAGAATATTTCTGATAATAAAACTATCTGGTCATGCCTCTATTATTCCATTCGGCAATTGAACATATTTTAATCGTATATTTTTCTTTTAAATTTTATTTAATAAAATACAATTTTTAAACAAATTTGATTGGAATTTTTTTTTAAACTCACAAATTTTGGGTGATTCCTTTCAGCTGCGATGTCAGTTTTTCTCTGGCTTTCACTTATGCGCTTAATTCCAGGGCCAGTACTCCACATTTTTGAAACCTATTAGAGCAAGGATAATTTTGATCACAAATTTGAAAAGCTTGACCCAAATTTAGTAGGATTACAGACTTGGTTTATCAAAATTGGATAACATTTGGATGTGATAGAGCGAAATTAAATTTTTTGGATTCTGATGACGTCATAAAGTTAAAAAATTCGATTGTTTTGATAACACAGGTAAATTTAATCCGATCTGATTGGAATTTTTCTTGAAACCCACTAATTTTGGGTCATTCTTTTCAGCTGCTATGTCAGTTTTTCGCTAGCTATCACTTATGTGCTAAATTCCGTGACCAGGACTCCACCTTCTAGAAACCTATTAGAGCTAGGTTAATTTTGATCACAAATTTGAAAAGCATGACCCAAATTTAGTAGGATTACAGACTTGGTTTATCAAAATTGGATTAAATTTGGATGTGATAGAGCAAATTTAATTTTTTGGATTCTGATGACGTCATTTAGTTAAAAAATTCGATTGTTTTGATAGCACAGGCAAATTTGTTCCGATCTGATTGGAATTTTTGTTGAAACCCACTAATTTTGGGTCATTCTTTTCAGCTGCTATGTCAGTTTTTCGCTAGCTATCACTTATGTGCTTAATTCCGTGGCCAGGACTCCACCTTCTTGAAACCTATTAGAGCTAGGTTAATTTTGATCACAAATTTGAAAAGTATGATCCAAATTTAGTAGGATTACATACTTGCATCGTTAGAGCCAGTCCCGATATATATAAGGTGCAACCTAAACACTTGCCACCGGCGCTATGTACCCTCGTTACGACCCTGGTAACTTATTAATTGTTTTAAATATATTCAGCAGTATGAATGAACACCTATGACGATGCATCTTTTGAAATTTAATAAAAACACATTTTCTAAAGTATGTCATACCTAGTGAAATCAGAGAAGATTATTAAAGTTGTAGTACTAATTCGTATAATAACGACATCTATATGACGATATTTACAAGGGTGCTATATACTCATAATACCATATCCACCACCAAAATAAAATGGAAGGAATAGAATGGAATGAATAGGTATGCGACGGATTCAAAAGAAGAGAATTGGTTTGTATTAAGAACTGGTGTTGAGCTCAATTGAGTTCGAGGTTGGTTAGTAGTGCATTGCAGTCTTTTGTATTACGAAAAGATATAATACACTGAGGCAACGGTGTGTAGCTCCATACATCCACTTTAACGTAACTTACTTTAATTTATACTCTATTTATTTGAAGATTTCAATTGATACTAATTCTCTATCATCGTATAATTTTATAAAATCGGTCAAGTATGAGGCGGACTACCATGCGAAATATTATGTGTACAAGATATAATACTACAAAAGAAATAAGAGAGAAATATGTTATTATTAATCTAATGAAATGTATATTTTTACTTATGGAACACACACTACAAGTATGCATTATTAGAAAACTAAATAATGTAATACATGTAAAATTATCGAAAGTTTTTTCATTTTTACATGGCGGCCATTTTGGATTCGGACATTATTAGTTGTTGGTATAGCGGTAATAGTTATACACAATCTTTCAAAATTTCATTTCCCTAACTATTGCGGTTTATGAGAAAAAGCTTCTGCACCTCTCTTGATCTCACTTATCCGCCTTCCATAACACTCGCAGGGATTGTTTTACACAGCTAAAATAAATGCAAAGTGAATCAGAAAAGATTGCCATGAATTTTTTGACATTTACTATTTTAAATTTTTACAGAAATCTTTAATTTATGGTGCAGAAGGATGATCATAGATGGAGTAGTAAAATGTAAAATTTAATTAAAAAATTATAGCTCATGTGTTATTCTGGTATATGAGTTATATTGTTATACAGTTTCATTCAAATTTGTTCGATAGTTTTTGTGTGAAAGTGTAACAAACAAACAAACATCCTTCCTTTCACATTTATAAAATAATAGAGAAGAACTTCAACAGGAGAGGTTCCAATATTAAACAATAAAATTTTGAAGATCGACGAAACAAAGCAAGAAGTACTTAATACTGTACGAAATGTTATAGAACCAACAGCGTTCTTAGGCCTGAGAACTCGCGATATAGGACACTTCTTTACATGAACTCCTTTTTTGCTTAATCAAAGAAAGAAGATTTCATCAATACATGAATTTGTAAAGATACAAATATAGAGTGGTCTTATCAAGGGCGCATACTTAACACATGAAGTTGGTTCCTGATTATTGAAATATTCATTTGCAAAGACTTTTGAAAATAAACTGGCATATTAAAAAAAATTAAATGATTTGTTTTTAATATCTTATTTCTTGATTTCTATCAAAAACGATTACTTCTATAAAAATTTTTCATGTCGAAAAAAACTAAATCTCAAGTACTACATTATTAACCACAATAAAACGTTATCTGCGGCATGTCAGCTGGGCACTATTTCTTACGAATTATATTATTCCGAACATATATGTTGCTTTAATTTTAAAGGAAGAGTATTTTATTATTATTTATGTGACTCTACATAACTGTGCGAACCACATACAAGTAAGTCAGTAGAAAAACTAAATTTCTGCTACATATCTACATACCTATCGCAGATTTAGAATAATCAATGTATTTATTCAATGAAAGTTTTTAATATACATAGAAATGTGTACATTGATGTGAGCATGTATGTATATGCATGTATGTATGTATGTGTTAGTTACGTTTGTCTTTTATAAGCAGTTTTTTTATGATCCTCCATGATAAAATCAGCCCTTCACCTCATTTCACTTTTCTCTGCCGATTTACATTTAAGTTTCTTTTCGTATATTACCGATGCTTTTTTTTAAACAGTTTTTATAATATTCCATTATTATGTATAACGCACATTGCCATTTTATTTTATTTTCGCTTATGTCTTATTATTAAATTTTTAGCATTCGCACGCATTTTTACAAAACATAATTATTGTCTATTTACTTTAAAGGTAGTTGTCTCGTTATGGGCAAAGTGTGAGACAGCTCTAAATTTTGTTTATACTAATTAATAATTATACAAAATTAGCCATGATGCAATTAGCATATCAAGAATTGAAGTCGATTGTCTGTCCTTACCTAGAGATAGGTTAATCAAAGTTTGGATCATTTACATCCAGATATTGGAGAAATTGTGTTTTTAACAACTTTTTTAATTCTAAAAAAAAAAAAAAAAAAAACAAGTGAAACAAACAATTAACTAAAGTAATTGTTGAGATCCATGTATAGACAGTATTGATTACATGTCATACACTTATAACTGATATTCCCATATAACACATACTGTACAATTTGCGACTAATTTGTGCCCTCACAGGTAAACAGTGATGTTTACGAAAAAATGAACTCGACCTCATTTTTGGCTCTCTTGAAAGAGTGACTGTTGAGTCCACCAAGCAAATCTGAGAGACCATCTAGTCAACTCTTTTTTCAGGCACATTGTAAAAAAAAACTTTAACTTACTAATTAGCCAGTTTATGTATGTGGGGTCGGCTGTGGTTGGGAGCTGATACTATGCTGTACACAAACATAGTAGACAGACAGAAATATATGCTATTATTAAATTTTCCGTAGTATATGCAACCAAAATGATTCTCAGCTCTGACAAATCTTACATTGGCAGCCGAGTCCTGCAACATGTTGAGAAGTATTGCCTAACATGTTGGCAAATAAAAAAGTTAAAATATACTAGGGGATTGTCGAAGTCAAAACTTCCATTTAAACTATGAACATGGAGGTAAGGATCTTCATGGAAATTTTCAGTTGAACATTCATCTTTAGCCTCATTATGTAACAATAAATATGCTTGTCCTTTAATTCTTATGAAATTGTTCTAATAGTTACTAACACTTAAACTATTGATACCGTAGGGCACAGAATGTTGTTGTTTATGTATGGATGTGAGAAAACAAGAAATAGAAATGAGTTCAGTAGAAGTAAATTTTAAAATAAAACAAAAAAAAAAATGTATATCTATATTACCTTTCTACTTCTCTTTTCTGTTGTTGTTCTATATTGAGCTACCTACAATTATTTTATATTTAAAAGCATAGTAAACATAATACAATATTTATTACATTTGAACCCGTTGTACTAATGTACTATAACCATAGTACCTATCTGCAGGTAGGTACTATGCATTTAGTTTATACCCTGTGTTTCTTTTAGAGCACCGCCAATGTTACCGAAAAACTCAGTAATCAAAACAAAACGTAGCTGAAAGTCGAATATGCTGTTGTTGAATTCCGTTTAACACGAATAAGCATTCAATTTAAATGTTGATTCATGGTTTAATTATAAAATTTCTATTTTCCTAAATTTTTTGTTTTATTTCGTTATTTGATAGTTGAATGATACTTAAGGTAGTACCAGCATGAAATCACTTTTCGACAGATTTGGCCGAATTTTTTTTCTCGGGTTTATAATAGCTTTATTTATGAATTCCTAAAATTTCATAATTTTTGACCGTTTAGATCGCGAGATATTTAAAGACAAAGTTCGCGATTTTGAGGGTCATGTCCCATTTAAAGCATGTAAAATGTCCGGTCTCTCCAACTATTTTTTATGATATTATTATATATTGAAGAAAAAGTAGAAAAAAATGTTTATACAATAGAATTCTAAAAAAAAAATTTAGAAATTAATTTTCACTTTCGAGATATTAATTTTGACGTAAATTGATCGAAATTGGGACGTTGGCATAATTATTTCCCATTTTAAACGGTCAAAATTTCTGAAACTTTGGGAATTAATAGTAAGCATTATTAAATTCTTAAATTTAATTTTTCGTTAAATTCTGTCGAAAAAAAAATTGTACCATTGCTTTAACATAGAAACTGCAAATACCATGCTGGAACATCCTTAACTGAATTTGTAATCAACTTAAACCTGTTTAACTACCTAGACTGGGAGGTTCTAGGATGGGAGGGAATGGATAAAACTGTCGACGCCTGCATAAGAACGAAGTAACCGACTCCACCCACATCATAAATTTAATATCATATTATTATTTTTTATTATTATATTCCGCTTTTTGTACTTTTTGGGTCGAAATTATCTTATATATTGAGTTTTACCGAAATTGAAGATCAAAAAAAAATTTCGATTTTTTTGAAATTTTTTAAGGGGTACCCTTTGAAAAAATTGAAAAAAACGAAAAAAAAAATTTATTTTGGAATTTGATGAAACTCGGTGGAAGGGGTAA
This sequence comes from Chrysoperla carnea, assembly GCF_905475395.1. Taxonomy (NCBI): domain Eukaryota; kingdom Metazoa; phylum Arthropoda; class Insecta; order Neuroptera; family Chrysopidae; genus Chrysoperla; species Chrysoperla carnea. The sequence continues at coordinate 18,887,844 of NC_058339.1, forward strand.
TTTTGATCCAAAAAGTACAAAAATCAGGTTAATTTAATGATTGGATGTAGAGTTTCTGAGTTTTTGAGATATCGCTATGCTTTGATCGATTTTAGTTCGTGTCTCAAAAACTATTCGACCAGTCATTAAATGTAGCCGATTTTTATCGAAATTGGAAAAAAAATTTTTTAATTTTTTGTAAAGGAGATTGCAGAGAGACTGACTGATACTTAAATAATAATATGATACACTTGGTATTTATTTTATACAGAACAGAGTATACATAGAGTTATCGACCAATCTTGTTAAATGTTCAACTCGTTTAGCTTTTTATTTTAATGAACAACACGAATAAAATAATAATTATTATTATGAGTATACAAGTAGATTCAGCGTACACCACTGAAAAAAATGTTAAGTTTTATATGCGATTTCTAGACATTTTTCCTATTACTCTTTTATAACGACTTACATAGAAATTAGCTGTTAAAATATTAGACTGCTACTACACACTCGAGCTTAAGGCTGCTACTACACGATTATTAAAATATAACTTAGGTATATATATAAACGCAAACTGAATATTCGTTGTGTGCGTAGTCATAGTAGGAACAATAAAAACGATGCCAGCGCTTCCGTTGAAAAATTTCGGCGATAAAGGAGGCTGTTATGACTTATTTGCAATTCTTTACATGTTATAGAAAATGTCAAATTAAAATTATTGAAAAACACTAATGAAATAAACTTAATACATTAAAAATTGTGAAAATAAGAAATCAAATTACACAGATATTATTTTTCAAATGTAAATTATCATAATTATTTATTTAAATTTGTGGGAAAATAATATTAACTTTTCAATGTAAGTCATAAATGTAACCCATACAATTATATTATTGTTACCATGGAAACGATCTCGTAATTTTTGTGTGAATACGATGGCATCGTATAGGTTCAGTTTACCTTAAAATAATATTTTCAATGTCACTTCATGAAAAGGTTTTTGTCAAAATCAGTCGGATTATCTAACTTTACACACATATGGTGGTCGAACATTAAAAAGCTTAGTCCTTAGACATCCTGTATAAGAAGATTGTTGGGGTTCTATTCAAACAAATTTTATTCGAAATTGAAATAATTTTATTTACACGGATATGATACACTACAAGCCAAAGCTAAAATTTGGGTGAATTCCCAAAAAAATGGTTACCAGAAATTTTGTCTACAACGGTTTTTCGATTCGGAAACTCTTTCGATAGTTATCTTTTTTTTGAGATATTCTCGATTAATTAAAAAAAAAAAAAAAAATCATTAATAATAAAAGTTGAAGAATATAAAATTAAGCACAGTTCAGCCTTCTTATTAATTCACAGATATTTACATGCATTGCTCTAAGAATTTTATATTATAGAACAGTGAATGGTAAATACCTCCGTAAATATCAAAGTCATAAAAAAATACTTATTATCTGGAATTAACTTATTTTCTACAACTTTATTTATTATAAAAATTCCAATTTGAATAATTTTAATCGATAAATTCTGAAAATTACAAAAGTTAATTGTTTATCAAATCCACAAGGAAACTTTTTGAATAAAAATTCGCTATAGAATGCTTTCTTTTTTGCCTGTAACTATCTGTGACTGTTTGTTTTCCGTTTGAGCTCCAACTTAGAACAAATAGACTAAGAAAACAATGCCAACATCAATTTTATCATATTAATCCATCGATAAAAAAAAAGAAGTAACTGACTTTTAATGCACACTGTATTGTAATAATATACGTGTCTGTAGAATGGTTGTTTATTTGCTTTCCTTTATTATTTCTTCTTTTTTTTTTACAACATCCCTTATTAAAACAACAGTAACAATAATAATATTTCATAATATTGAATAAAACGGTTACAATTAGATGCTATCACTTAAAAAAAAAATTTACATTTATATTTTACTTTTTATTATTATTAACTTAATTGTTTTTTATTATTATTGGAAATTGCAATTATTTATGTTTTTAAACTCAATATTTAATTCTTGGTATAAGCAATAAAATTTGTTATTTTGAACATTTTAAATCAATCGTAAATAATGTTTATTATTTCTCAATCAAGATGGGGTAGTTTCTTAGCTATAACAGTGTTTTTTTAAGCAATAATTTATTCTGCAAAAATTTTTAGAACTTTGTGCAATTCTAAACAGAAAATTATTAAAAATTGTTATTTATCAAAGAGATCAGTTTATGTTAAAAACTAGCAATGGATATTGATTTGGACTGAAAGGATTATACATAGTGTAAAATGATTTTGTATCTCATTCTTACACAGAGTGTATTAGAAACTTTGTATAGATCGAACCTTGGGCGATCCTCGGTTACCGTTGATTTGCCGCAGTTCAGCTAATACCGTGGCGCCAGAGACAATTTTGTCTATAGAGAGTATACTCGAGTCACGGCTACCGTTCGTATGCCTAACCTTACTTATATTACCATGATTTTACTAGTAGAAATAAACATACTGTGAGAGCTGTGTAGTTTAAAAACGTTTGAAATATTTTTTTTTAAACATATGTGATAAATAAACATTGTTTTTTTTTTTTAATGTCATCAGTTACTGATCAGCTGATGATAATGAGATTATTATTTAAATGAATAATAAGAATGACATATTTCTGGAGTTCCTAGGACCTAGATAAGAGTAAAAAAATTAAGTTGTTTAACAAAATTTATGTTTTTTATTTTGCTATTTTAAAATAGCTTATCTTTGGCATCTTTATCTAGTGTATTTAATACTTCAAAAATAATACAACTGGCAATTTAGGTTAATTCAGTAGATTGGTAATCATACGGTAAATGGACAACCGAACATCGGCCATAAGCTGGTAATGTGCTCAGCCGGAATTTGGCCGAGGCTCGGAAGCTCGGCCACCGATATTGGCCGATGCACTGCCCAGTGGTAAAACCCCATATGGGGAGTTTATTTGAGAGTATATTTATGCTCTTGTTGGTTGCCACTTTGGTATGAACGACCTATATAGTCAGAGTGTTTCTCTTTTTTTTTTTTTTTAAATAATTTGTAGAAAGAAATTCGTTTTTAGAGAAATTATCCAGAACTGAACAAATCGTTAACAGAATTTCACAATTTGTGTAGAACTATATCTTAAAAAAGATTTGAGCTCTAATCTAAGAAGTAGTTTGATCAATCAATGAGGCTTCTCAAGTTTTTGTTTTCCCGAATAATCATTGGAAAATAAATTTTAATGGATAAATTTACTTGAAAAAAGACGAAAACTTTCTTTTCGATTAGAGGAAAAAAAATTACATTAGACGAAAACTTTCTTTGATTTCGTGTTACAACTGTTCAAGGTGCGATTAAATTGTAAGCAGGAAATTTTGTAGAGCATTCATAAAAAAGTTTCCTTGCTTAAATAATTTGCATGTAAGAAGAAACTTGGACTTGCTTATCGTATGCGACAATGGTATGATGACTCAAACGAGGTAGAAACATGCAATTTTCATAGCATACTTGAGAGCCAAAAAGAGGTTTGTGTTTTAAAATTTATCTTTTGTGCCATATGGGATAGGGAAGTTTGCGGAGAAAACATAATCATTTTATTTTATTATTTTACTTTGTTAATATGTTTTTTACTTTTTTTAAAAATTTTTTTATTTTAAAAAAAGTAGATTATTTTAATTTATTAGCAAAATGTAAATTGCTTTTAAGTGATGAAGATGAAAATACAAGTTGAACATTAAAATACTGTCATATACTTTCATCAGCTCCCATTAAAACAACTTACAATTTCTGGGTTTGTTTTATCTAATTAATTATTTGTTAATAAAACTTTGTCTTTTACGTCGAATTTGATAAAGTTTAAAGACAGAATTAAATAAAATTCAAGTTGTGGTTATGTTTTCCACATAAAAATTGGTTAAGAGTTTTAAATGCTAAAAAGTTTGGGATACTTCACTATACTAAATTCAAGTAATCACAATTTTTTCTGTAGATATCAATTTATAAGTTTATTTAACTTCACAATAAAGACAGGTTTTCAAGACACACACACAATAAAAAGAACGGTGCTCATATATAAAATCAATAAAATATCTGTTATTATTTGCCCAGATCAAAAAAATATGCAATCAGATTCAGATCAGATTCTAATAAAATCGTGTGATAATGGAGAGCAATATCAGGAAGAACATATTGCTCTCGTTTGTCAGCCCTTTTGAGTGGTTCAATTCTTCCTTTCAACTAGTAAATATCCAGAATGGAATATCGTTTGTTGTGAATATAAAATTTCTGTTAATTGCCACCAGAGAAATTATCATGTTACCAGACTTGTCATAGTTATATCTCTTAGACCCTTGTAGGCATCGGTGTTGTTTAGATAATATTTGGTTAGTTAATTTATTTTGAAACGTTCGATAAATCTTTGAAGTGAAAACAGGTCCTAGAGAATGGTATAGCAGACCTAATAAAGATTATTGCTATGATGTGATGAGAAACCAACGATGAATATCATATATACAGGAAGTTTTTAAAAAAAGTGTACATAAAATTTTCGAAAACGGATGGTAAAAACAAAAAGTTATTTTCTCAGTATTCTTATACCATCCCGCCTAGGAAAGAAACATAATCTTGTTTTATTTTTCGAGGGCCCTTGCCATTTTTTTAAAATGAAACCACCTATTTTTTTAAAACAGATTCTGTTTGTTTGTCGGATAAAACTTTGGTTTGAAAACTTTTTTCCTAGGCCTCAATTTTCGGTACCTGTTTTGAGGGTTTTTTAAGACAAAAATTTTTTTTCTACAAGGCCAAAAATTTTTACTCTAAAATTATCTGTTTGGACAAGAATCTGTACAAAAAATTATTACTTACCTGAAACATAAAATCAGGTGTCAATAATTGAAATCTAAGAAAAACATTTTTTTAACAAAAGTTGATTTTGTTGAGGCGAGGAATTAGAATTTGCAATAGTAAATAGGTAGTTTCATCTAAAAAAAAGCGGTCAATCGTCCGACGCGGTTGGCACGCTTGAAAAATAAAACAAGATACATTTTTACCCCCGACTTTAATTAGAGTCAGAATATTCTGCTTTTCGATTTTCAATCTTTTTTTCGAAATATTAAGCTGGAATTGAAAAAATCACCTTGTATAGAAGCGTTGGATATAAATGTACATACACACATAAACTAATACAATGATAATAATATTGGCCTACGGCACTTGTGTTATGTAAAACTCGTGGTGAACTATTTCAATAAATCCCTTAATAAACATTCCATAGCCAGTGAGTGCTATTACTCTTTACTAAGGACTTGATTAAAGCAAGCATCAACTAAAATAAACATTATAAGATTCATCTCTTCCATGCATACATAGAGCTCTGATATAATAAATACTTATTACATTTATATAGTAATAATATAGGGCTTACCAAATAATAATGTCTGTCTATCTATGTTTGCCAAAAATAACGATTTTCGACACCTGCTGTTATTAATAAAATAACAGGTAAGAATGTTATCTATTACTTATGTAGAAAGCAAGCTGTGGTGTATACGACCATAAACACTATGAAAATTAGTTCTCCTACATTTAGCTTTTCTTTTCAAAAATCGGGGTCGGTCACATTTGGTTTGGCCATGCTTCATTTTTTCCTGAGGCTATTCATTAAAGGAAAAACTGTAAATGAAGAAACCTATCACAAGCATTATGATTTGCATGATGCTTACTAAAAATTTTCGAAATTATCGAAAAATAAAAATATTTTTGTTCTTAAAGCAAAGGCTATCAATAAAGACTGATCAATCTATAGAATTGAATTTGATTTTGAGAGAATACACTTCAAAAATTGCTCTTACAAATTAACAGAACCTTTCGAGTTCGGAATCATAAACTAGCACTTGATCGGTTTTTTATTATAAAGATATAAAATTTATTTTTAAACTAACTTAATACCCGCTCATTGGGCTTAAAAGAAACAACCACAGCTTAATAGCCTCCAGCTCTCTTGATCTCACTTATCCCCCTTCCATAACACTCGAATAGATTGCTTACACAGCTAAAATATACGAACAGTTTTATTCAATTTTTTTAATTGTACAATAATCATAATTCATTGAGTATATCTCAAAAGATGACCATGAATTATTTTAATTCATTTATTATTTTAAACTTTTACAGAAATCTTAATTGATGTTTGAAAATGATGAATACAGATGGAGAAAATTTAATTTTTTTAAATATATCTTTAAAAATTATAGCTCATGGGTTATCCTGATGTATGAGCTTTATTTTTCTACGAAAATTTAGTAGACAAACGAAAAATACTAACTTTTTTTTACATCCCTGAATTTATTAAATATTAAACCTATGTACAACACTGAACGTAATTATCTGATAGTAGAATTACATATGGACCTATACATTTGTAATTAAAATTAATTGAAACAAAAATTTATTGTGTATGTAAAATTCGTATAAATTCGTATTATTGTTGATTTATATTTGTTTTTAAAATTATCAAAATAAATTAAATACATTAATAAATTATTCAGTTGCTTCGTAGAAATTGTTTACAAAACTAATTAATTCATGATCAGGTTAATGGCATCTATAAATTTTTAGTTAGAGTACCTTTTACTGCTCAAGAAACGCGTTAGCATGAGCATGTTGTCATGGTCTGCAGTTTTTTTGACTTGGTCTGCCGTAGTCTCGGTAATTTTCACAATGGTAAATGGTAGCGAAAAACTAACATCATAGTTGAAAATTAGTCGGTTTCAAAAAAAATTCCAATCAGTTTTTCATCAAAATCCAAAAAATTTTATTTTCTCTCTTACATCTCACATTCTCTCTCAAATATTGTCCAAGTTAGGTAATCCAAGTATGGAATCCTCCTAAATTTGGGCCATACCTTTAAAATTGGTGGTTTTTGTAAAATATTATAAATGTGAAAGTAAGGATGTTTGTTTGTTTGATTGTTTGATTGTTTGATTGTTTGATTGTTTGATTGTTTGTTTGATTGTTTGATTGTTTGATTGTTTGATTGTTTGATTGTTTGATTGTTTGATTGTTTGATTGTTTGTTTGTTTGGTACGCTTTCACGCAAAAACTACCAAATGGAATTGAATGAAACTGTTCAAAAATATAGCTCATGAATAACACATGAACTATAATTTATAAACATATATTAAAAAGAAGAAGTAAATTTGACATTTTTTTGTTCCATTCATGATCATCATTTGAAAGCATAAGTTAAAGATTTCTTAAAAAAATTAAAATAGTAAATGTTAAACAATTCATGGCCACCTTTTCTGATATATTCAATGAATTATGACAATTTTACACAAAAAATAGAAAACTGTGCGTATAATCTACTTTTGTGAAAGAACCTCTTCGAGTATCACGGGAGGGGGATAAGTGAGATCAACAGAGGTAGAGGCTATAAAGCGGTGATTTTCTTAAGCTTATTGAAGCGGGCGGGCATTAAGGTCATTAATAATCCTTGTTTTGAAAATCTTCTGTTCGATTTTCGACTTTAAAATGGGTATAATAATAACTAAATTTGGGATTTTCATGATAATATGTAACTTATTCTTATTTTAAGCTTCTCTTGATTAATTTATTTATTGACATTAAATGACATACAATGGATATTTATGTATTTTGTTTAAATAAACCAAATAATTATCTTCACTTATTTAAACACCATTTTAATTTCATTTCCGAATGGATGCAGAAACATATTGACATAATATAAGTTTTATCATATAAAAATATTATCCGATATTACATAATACTATTAACATAACAAAAACATTTCACCTCTATATGAAAAATGGTTGAATATGAAATAGAAAATAATAGAAAAATCTTTTTTTTCCCTTTTTTTTTGGTATATCAAGTAGGTACACTCAATTTAGAGTTTTATCTTCCCATTTTCTTAGATTACTTATATACGGAGAACTAGGATGTTAAGTGTATGAGTTTATACAAGCGTCGTGCTATCTTAATCGGGAGTGTCGCGTACCATACGAATATACATAATATACCACTGTTCTTACGAATACAATGGTGTTGAAGATCTTGGGCGTATTGGGGGCACATCGTTGAGGCGTAACAATGTCTTACCACGACAAGTCGACGACGACTATCGTGTCTTATTAAAAGGATTCCAGAGTGAACAATACACATAGAGTTTATATAAGGAGTTTTAATAAATAAAAAAAGCAAGAAGGAAAAAATACATCTTTTTTATCAACATCGCAGTTGAGTAATAAAGGTAGACATAGAAATGAAGATCAGGCACGTATTAATTTTGAAATAATTTTTGATAAGTTGGTCTGGGATTAATTTTAAGTATGTTTGATAATAATTTTTAGTTTTTAAATGTTTAAATGTAAATGCTAAAACTGTATGTAAATTGGGGTGAAGAGAAGAACTTGCTAGAGGGATAAAAAAAGTGTCGATGAACTTCAAAATCAGTTCGGAGAAGACTATAAAGATAAGGTTAATTTAATGGAGAGTAGTTTTTACTTACATTTCAATTGCGAGTTTAGGATTCCGTACCTGAAACATTTGTCGAAGTTTTTTTAATTTTGTTAATTTCACTGAATTATTTACACAATAAATTTTCTGAATTTATTGTAATTAAATTTTTCAATTGATAATAACAGAATAGAAAATGCTTCCACTTTTAAAGTTTAGGTTAAAGTTAATGATAATAATTCAGTCAACATAATTTTTATCGTATGTCTTTCTATTATATATTCGTATCAACATGAGTATTTCCATTTCGAGATTTGTTGATAGTATTCCAATCTACGGTTTTATTTCATACAAATAATCAAATTAACTTTATCTGGTAGTATATGCTGTGTCATTGCAACAAATACATTGCACCGTCGGTTGCACCTTCTGAAATATGTGAATGGTGCATAATATCTTACACCGGGTGTTAAAGATCAACCATATACCTCCTCTTACATTAAAAGTAAGTATATCGTAGAATGTTTAATGTGAAAGATCTTATTAGTAAATCATGTCATAGCGGATCGATTTGATGTATTTTCAGCTTACGGTTCAGAAAGGAAGTGGTTTAGTGGATTGGTTTTCTCTTCAAAATAATCAAATACTTCTGTTCGAAACATTTGTTTGAAAAACAATTACATTTGACAGAAATAGATTAGCCTAAAATTCCATACGTTTAAATTTTACATTTGTTTTCAGTCGTAATGGATTGGATTTCTAAAAACAATTTTGAGTTATGTTGTAAAGGACAACATTCTAATTTAAAGTGTGTTACTACCTCTTGCCAGCTATGAGAAAAAGTTTAAATAGCTTACCTCTTGCCAGCTAACGGTTGGGGTGATATTGAGTTATTAGTCCATTTGTCGCGTACATACTTAATGCAAATTTGAGATTTATATGATTTTCTTATGGATGTCTTTGTCGGAACTGAACTAAATTGTAAATGGGCTTCAAAAGAAGCTTCAGCTCTCAAATAGAAAAAGAATCATGAAAATCCGTTTACCCAGTCAAAAGTTCTGAGCTAACGGAAAAAAATTCACTCGAATTGAGAACCTCCTTCTTTTTGAATTCGGTTAAAATGACTCCTAGGGTAGGATTGTCGTTATAAATACGAATTAAAAAATTAAACACTGTATCAAAATAATAAATTATTATAAGTATAAAACTGGATATGTGGAGTAAAATAAAAAAAAAAAAAAAGTATTAATCGTACAACTGGATATAAATTAAAGTCAAAGATAATTTAACGTCAAACTTGAAACAACATAAGTAAATATTTAAAGTAACTTTTATATATTATACACTTTACATTAACTGGTATGTGACGCAGGTATTATATTACAGTCATTTAAAACAGATTATTCGACCAACAACTAATTTTTAAAAAGCAAGGTAAACTGTCGATGGCCAGTAGAGTTAGATACATAGAATCCAAGAAAAAAAAATCTATATTTCAATAGTGCACCAAATATGAAAATTTTGAGCTTTTGTCTGCCTTAAAAATTTAAAAATATTTCATAGGACCTGTGGAAAACATGATCAAGAAGTTGTGTATATTTTTTGAGGAATTCCTGGAATTCTAGAATTGTTTTAAATAAACAAATATGACTTAATTGTTCTCTGTTATGGCATTGTCTAAAAATTGTATAATTTTTTTAGTTTAAAAAAAAAATTTTTATTTTGACTTTTTTTTTGAAGTAAAAATAATTAAATATAGTCAATTTCTAAACATTGAATAAGTTTGGAGTGATTTGACTGAGGCTAATTTTTAATTTTCGTCAATTTTTGATATAAAAGAATGTCACAAAATAATTACACTTTAATTTTAAAAGTAATTGAGTCTTGGAGTAATTAAAATCATTTGTCGAAGTGCGGAGGTGGGAGTCAATTTCCTTATTTTTGCTTATACAGGAGGGTGGAGTTTCACGTCATACTTTCACGCCCACTAACCGAAATTTTAAGAAATAAAATTAAAATTGTATTGATTAGTAAGCCTTGTTTTCAAGATTACAGCATTTTTGTAAACGCTTTTCGTATACTAGTTCTATAAACTTTAAGTTTGTTAACAGTCTCTAACATAAAAAAACATAAACAAGCCTTTGATGGGGTTTTCCTCTTGTGAAAAATAACAAAATTTTATGAGAACTGTTTTATAGAAAATTTCACATTTTTTAAATCGCTAATACAACTTTTATTTTATTTTGGATATATTTGAAATCAAAATATTTCTGGGTGGAAAAGACTGAGAAGTTATAACCCAAGATGATTGTGCTATTACAATTGTATGCATTATATCTATCTATTTTTATACCAAAAGATTCACCTAAGTAATAAATTTAAAACTCATGATGGAACTTTCTATATGGCATTCGCGAATAAGAATTATCATCACGTTTAAACAACTGCTAAAAACCTGCTTTTTTTATTTTGTTTTATTTTATTATATCGATTCAAATCTACAAATTTAATGCCTGTTTGCATGCAATTTTTGCTCTTACCAAGAACCTTTTCATTTTTGTTTCTGTACATTCATTTTAATAAGTTTTCTCAACTGCCAAAATGATGAACAAGTCATCATCTACTGTAAGTTTCCATTGAAATGTACAATCACACCTTCAAAAGTTATTAAGAGTTAAATCATATGGAGCAAAAAAGTTTTTTTTTATGAATTCAAAAATTAAAGCTTTGTTTATTGTACCATATATGTATTGTGATTTTCAGATATGTCAAGACTATCATATTACTTTTAAGTACTGCTTTAGTTGAGTTCCACCTATAGTCTATTATAGTCGTCGATATGTCACTTGTGAAGGTATTAAGTTGTTTAAAAATTATTCTATATGAAACTAGGTAGACTAATTTGTACGTAGCTTAAAAGAACTTCATATGTCTTCTTTTTGCAGCAATTTTCTACATAGTGCAATAGCACATATCGTCTTTTTGATTTTTATATTGTAATATTCTTGTGTAGTAAATTTTAAATATAAATTTTATGCTTGTCTATATGATTTTTATATGATATATCGTGCAGAAGGAATATCATTATAGTTGCCGTCAAAAAGAAAATTGTTTTCGGATGTCAGAGATTCGCGAGAATGTAATAGTGGAGAACAAACATTAAAGTAAACTAGCTAGTAGCAAAATATAATAACATATGCAATAATGTGTATACTTTCTATTGAACTGTGTGCGTCAGGTAGGAAAACATCGGTGAAGCTAACTTTTCTGGATTGATTAAGTAGTCGTGTAAAAATGAAATGATTTGAATCAATTTAGAAATTTCGTCCGAAAGAAATATATTTGACAGATTGCGTTTTAAATGAACTGGATTGACTATGAATGTTATTTGAAAACTGTTTTTAATTACCGTTTCGGGATATGGTTTTCCTCATAAAAGATTATATGCATTTACCTCTCACAAAACGCTGCTTAATGCTAGCGTACAACATAATGCTAGCGTACAATTTTTGTATTCATTTGCAACAATCGAGAAATAATGTGAGGAGAATCCTTAGGAATTCAACCAACAATGTGTAATAGAGTAATAAGTCTGTCTCATGATAATAATAATCTGATATTTTCCCTCATATGTTAATATTATAGAAATAACTTCTACAGATTAAACTAATTATGCAGGTTACCTTGATGATAGAGTGCTTTCAAGGATCCTTGAAGGCTCTCAGAATTTGTAATTTTCAATTTTCCCCGCTTACGATGAAAGATTTGTTGGAGAATGACTACAATTGGTTTTCATAGAAAATTAAAAATTTTTTGGAGAAACACTTTGCATTGAATTGACCATCGTTGCACAATATAATACAATATACAACAGTAATTCCATTATATATGATTATATCTCGAAGTCCCTAGAACATGTTGTATAAGCTTATTTATACCGCTACCGTTTGTCTGCTTTCGAACATAATACTTCTAGATAGTGAGTGACGTAATACCTTTCGTTACTATTTCTATATAGTGCTTACAACACTAGTTGAATGTGAAGAATATAAATATCAGCGTTATAAACATTATACGCAGTATCTAAGTGTCATCATTCCAAAAATTCATTACTTTGTTTTGAAATTGTATCTTAAATGATGAATTTCCACTCAAAAATAGTATTTAGAGGTGGGTGGGTGCACTGTGGTGTCTCAGCCGAGTGTAATTTTCGAACTAATAATATTTGTCAATGATTTTCTTTTAAGGAGTGTCGATACCAAAACGAAAGTATTAACAAAAAACTGAAGTTTTGTATGTCAATTAATGAGCATTTAATACGCCTTCTGTATAAAGTTCAAGTCGACTTTCCATATGGCTTACGATAAATTAACTCATCATTTCATTTCCATGCTTTTTATCAAATTTAAACTAACAAAACAAATTAATTGGATTTGATACTATTGTCACATTTAATTTCACTATTGTCATTCATTGCAACTGTAATTAAAGTTTTACATAAATATCCAAAACAGTATTAGTCTATTTGTTGCATTTAGGTACATGGTAAACCTTTCAAGACACAACTATATAAATGAAAACACCATCACTTACTGACAACAGAATTAACATTAACATAAAATACATCAATTTGTTCTTTTTGTCTCGGTGTAGTACATGTACGGTTAGTATAAAAAGATAGGATTATTTTACTGTAATAAAACTATCCTTTTCTACTTACACTCAGTGTAAATAAAGTATACACTATCGTACAAAAAGAGCATACTCATGTAATATGTGAAATGATATATTAAATAAATTGAATACAGAATAAATATAGAGTTTATTTTTAATAGTATTCCAAAGCAAGTATTATTCTTAAAATATTATCAAAAAAAGTCATTTTTATATATGAAATACATATCAAAGTATACTGATTTTAGTCCCTATTTTGTAACGCTTAGAAATATTAATAATGCACAGAAAATTTTGGTAAAGGAGCCTTTTTCCGTGCGGAATCTAAAGAAACAAGAGGAACATTTTATGAAAAATAAGTTTCAACACTCTAATCTTAGTAATTTTCTGAATTTTAATGGGGTTTAACCTCCGTTTCTCAGATCACGTCTATAAACGAGGCCACGCACATCTTTCTTTTTTAAATTTATTTCATTCTTAAACTAGATCCGAATATACAATTAATTAATGATGTGGGTGGAATCGGATTTATGATGAGGGTGGAGTCGAATTCAAACGACGGCAGTGTGATCAATTTATCGCCCCAAGTTAAGACGCAAGCTCGGCTGTTTTGGACTATCAAATTTGCGGTTTTTATAAAACTTCAACTTATTCCATTATATTCTGAGGTTGGCCACTTTTTTTTGACTAAGATGATCGGGTTACAACGATTTGATGGTAATAAAATATTATCATAAAAATATTGGAATGATACAAATATAAAAATTAATTTATAGATTTTCAGTAAGTAAATAAAGCAAAGTAATAAGTAATTTTCAAGAGTGTTCTATTTTCTCATACGTATAAAGTACATTCGAATAGTTTAACATCTACTCAAGTGTTTCATATATAAATTATAAAATTCATAAGTATATCTAGGTGGATCTTTTAGATAAAGTACTTCTTTAATGCGATTTGTATATTTCACACCAAAATTGTATCCATTTATATAAACTTAGATTAAATTGTGCAATATTTAGCAAATTGCCGAAGGACATGGATCTATTGCTTTTTATACTGATGGTGGAATTTTGAAAAAATTTCTTCAAATGTTCATCGATCCTACCTACTAGATGCCAAAAATGACCATCGTTAAAATTTATATGTATATATGCATATATGTATATCCATATTATTATCAGTACGTTTATGTGTCTGTTAACTCTCTAGCGGTCGCAATTTCAAACGGATTTGAATAAAATTTGGTACCAAGAAGGGTTTTAGTATTTGAAAGATTAAGTTCGTTAATGAGAAAAATCGACCGATAAACAAGGGGTGGGGGTGGTCCGCAATGTACAAAATTTTGAATTTTTCCAAAATAACAAATATTTTTGTTTTTTTGAGGAGTTTTAAGCAAAAATAGGACTCGTGTGCTTTTTCTCTAAGCGTTTAGTTTTCGAAATAAAAATGATTCAAAAATAAAAATGCAATATTTGATTTTTTTTTAAATGTGTTAGTTTTTCAATCTCTGAGGAAATTTGCTAAGCTATCCGCAACGAATTTTTATTTATTTTTTGATAGGCTGTTCACTTTTAGTAAGTACACTTCTTTTTGTCTTAAAAAAAATCATTAAATTCTATTTATATATTCGGGAATAAAAGAGGTTACCAGATAAACAGAAAAATAATTTAGTTACCCACAATTTTTTTAGTAATTAAATTAAAGCAAGTAAGTAATGTCACAGTTTCAAAAAAAACTTTTTGAATATCAACCTCACCCATAGTTTCAGCAAGTTCCACACGAATTTTATTTCTAAATATTTAACTAATAAGTTCATCATCATGAAAATGAACTTGTTGCAGACATTAAAGAGCTAATGCAAGTCTTTTCTGCTATATGACATTTAATAAACTTTACACAGAACATATAAAAATTATATCATATGAGTTTAATTTGAATATAAACGGTTGATATAATCATCTCTCTGAATGATCTATGCATGTGCTTCTTGTTATAAATTTTCTGATAGAAAGATATTCCTTTCATATTTTAAATCGAAAATAAAAAGAATTTTCAAGTGAAACTATTAAACTTTTAAACCAAATAAGAGCATAGCCAAATTAGAAAAAAGTAAATAGTATTTAAAAGAGGTACATTACACCAAATTTTGAAATCTTTTGGTTAATTTATGAAAAAAAATTTGGAAAACGGTTGACCCTGCAGGTCATCCCTGTAACTTCCCGCTAAGTATTGACTCATAACGTGTAAAAAATTTTATCTATTCTGATGTTATATCCACTCGCATTTTATTGTAATTAGATGTGAGAGCTGATTAGTTTTTGAAATCGATCGGTAGTTCTCTGAGCTCAAAAATGAAGATGTTCGATGCTTTTGAGCTTCTAGCTCAAAAATTTCATAGACGTTTGATAAAACACTATTTTTTAAATTTTCAAATCGCGATAACTTTAGAATGAATAAACCGATTTTCACGCGGTTGGTGACATTCGACGCAGTTTCATGAAGAATCTTTAAGTTTCAATTGATAGAACAAAAAATTTTGAGGTTATTCCGAAAAAACGCTTTTTTGGGTTTTCTTTCTTTTGATGTTGAGAGCTGATTAGTTTTTGGAATTGATCGATACAGCCGTTTAAAAGTTATTCAAAAAAAACCACTTAAAAAAAATTTTTTTTTGCAGTTTTTTTCAGATTTCTCGAAATCTATCGGTTTGAATCGGTCCAAATAGGCTTTAGGCTAATCTAAGTTTGGTCAAGCCCTTTCGAATGGCACCAACCGCGTTCAAATCCGACAAGCCGTTCAAAAGTTATGAGAGGTGTACACACACACACACACACACACACACACACACACACACACACACACACATTCATACATATATACAGCCATACAGACACCCTCGCGTAAGTAGTCAGGGAAGCTTCCTGACACCTTAAAACGTCGAGATCTGATGAAAACTCGATTTTGGCAAAACGGGCTGAAAACAATAACTTCCCTATTTTCTTAGCGGGAAGTTAAAACATTTTAATAGGATTGATTAAGTATAGTATATTTTGATCTGTTATCCTGAGACGAGCCATTTAACGATCCCGATCTCTCGAAAATTTGAAACACCTAATTATTTTCATAGAATTTAGCGGAGAGTCTATACTTCATAAAACCATAAAAATTCGTCCAATTGCGAAGTAGCTCACCACCCCCTCCGCCAAAAGGTTGTTTTCTTACCTAAAATCCAAATTAGTGATAGGTAAATTGTTTCAGCAAAGTTAATGGACTAATAATAATTTACTGAATAAGAAAGCTATTATTCTTATCTCTCAGGGTTATATCTACCCTGACTCGTTAAATATTATATCGGTTGCATACAAATAGAAGCGCAATACTCCGTTCTTATTGTCTGCTTGGCTTCTGAAATATTTAATACTAGAGTTGTAGCTTAGCTAGTACGATTAAGTAGAACATGATATTAAACATGAGTTTTATTATTAGATTTTCTTTATTAAAATATTGTATCGTCATTGTATGATCATATTAAGAATAATATCACAGTTTTCATATTAAATTGTATTAAGTTGATAGTGATTTTAGTTAGAAAATAACATTTTTTTATTTTTTAAGCTGACTTATCCAGATACAGTTTCAATTAAATATCTTTAGTAATTCTGATAATCAAAAATAGTCAAATTGGAATTTTACAAAGGGGATGTTTTAGAGAATATAATTTATTAGAATTTATCTTTTAGGAAGTTTTTCTAGATAGTGAATTTGCATAACATAAATTATACAAATATGTAGTAAGTTTTATACATACCAGAGTGCTGGAAACAAGGAGGTTAGTGGCTCAAGTTCCAGTAAACTCAGTTTTTCAAATATAATAAATATTTGATTGATTAATCAAAAAGTGGCTTTGGGGATAAGAACGAAATAATATGCCAATGAACTTGGATAAGTCTGAATTAATTGTCAACTAATATATCAGTTTCTAAACCTCAGTTTCTTGTCACTATCCTTTCCTCCACCTACATTTTGAATGTTTAGTTGTAAAGCTAAAATAAGTTAATAAAAAAAAAGTTATCTGGTTGTATTAAAATGCAAGTAAAGCCTAACCTATTTTTAACAACTAAGCAATTTTATTTTTTTCTAGATCCCGACCACAATAATTTTATCATTAAGTAGGCGCTACACTTATGGCTCCTTTAAATCTAAGCCCAGCCAACTGACCCTTTACATCTAACTATTCGTAACTAATCGATCAATATGTCATTTAAAATGATTCGTAAATAAAAATGATTCTCAGAGTGTCCATAACACCTACATAAGATAAATTACAATGGCATAATTTTAATAATGATGTCAAATAAACTAAATGCAATACTTTTTAAAAAAAATGATTTCATATTACATTTTTTTCTTACGTTTAAAAGTAATGTTCAGTTAAGTATGATTAAGTAGTGCTGTAACGAAATATGGCATAATAATAAATGAACGATAATGTGAAAAGACAAGGATGTGATGGGACCATTATATTACTATATTGTATAGTTTTATTACAGTGTGTAATGGATATAGGATGTCATTTGAAAGGTGCTTCTATCGTTCTGAAAATTATTAATCTAGCAGGGGGATTATTTTGAAATTCTATCTACTAAATAACTTCTAAGTCGTGTTACAAAAGCTTTCTGAGGAGATCAGCATGCCAGATTGAATTTTAAAATATAAGCTGAATATTTTCTTAATCCAGCATTTAATTACACTCATTACGTGTTGTGTAAAACCTTTGCTGGTGGATTTCAATAAAGAAAACATATTTTTTTGTCTGTAGAAGAACCTTTAACAAATTATAAAAATTAAACATCAAAACTTGTTAATTTAATAAAGTAAAAGGAATTTTAAGACAAAAAGGGTGAAAAACATAATATAACGAAAAAAATAAAGATTAGTTAATCAAGGATGAAATATTTCAGTCATAAAATCTTAGTATACTCGAGTTGAAAGGATTATGATACTTTAAAAGCATCATAATCTGATATGTATTGCACCTAACGGAATCCACTCCTTCTTCAATGCAACCAATCTTTGATCAACATAAATGACTTTGTCTAAAAATATTTGATTTCCAGTTCGGATTTTCGTCCAGCTAAAGCTTAAGTCTCGAGCCTTTCTATTGGTTTCTGCCATTTCATTTGGGTATTCTTTTTAAGCTGTTGAACAAGAGCTGCTCTCGTTTCATTTTTTTATAGAATTTGTATTGTCTTCTCTTTGGCGTCTTCCATTAAGAAATATGACCCAACTCTATGGGCACGTAACTTTGATATACACAATTAAGTTTTTTCTGTTTTTGATGATTATATGCTCATTTTATAATAAATAAATGTTTTTGTCATAAATAATGCATATAACTATCTATTTACCTAATATCGAAAACCAATTTTGACATAAGATTGATTTAGTGCAAATTAATGTACAGGGATAAAATAGACCCGACCACAACGGCTGTGTTCTATTTTATCACCCTTATGAAACCAGTTTAAAAATTCTTGCTTATCATTTTATCAAATGTGGTTAATACAGAACACTCTATACGAGATCTGTAGTACTTTATGATAACTATGTTAACGTTACACATTCTGTACAAATAAATATAAAAAAGTTGGCCACTCTTATTACAGTTAGTGTGTTAGTGGATTTGCTAGTGTGTGTCAATGCTTCCGTCAAAAATTTATCTTATTTCCCTTCTGTTTTATATAAGCTGTTATTTACGAAAATGAATATAATGTTGGTAACACTCTTATTATTACATTATACATATACATATTATGTGTGTTCTTTTTAAGTGAGACTAATAACTAATCATTTATAAGCACATTATATAAGGATAAAATCTGGTGAGAATTTTGCGAACGTCTATATACAATACAAAGCTTGTGGATGTATAAATGCATTCCATGATTTAAATCTAAATATCATAAAAGAAAATTTCTCTTTCAATTTCTAAATACTGATGTTAATAGGTATATCCAATAGTAAATGCTTTGTATAACGTTATACTCTTGCTAACGGAGGTGAACACCAATTGATTACCTAGATATCATGTAGATATCAATGTAAACTAAAGTATACAGACATATATATTTTACCGGGAATCAAACCCACGACCTCAAGCGTTCCGTACTGACTGATTCTGAAATATACACACAAAACTGACTGATTCTGACATATACACACATCCCTTGGGTTGGGACTATGTAAATTGATATGTGACGGCTTTCTTTGATACTTTAGATGAGCATTAACGAAGCAAGTCATCGAAGCGGGTGATTCACAGCTAGTTTTCTGTTAATTAAAATTCAATCTTTTATTTATCCAAATCAGGTCGCAGAACGAATTAATTACACAAGAAGGTAATTATACAATACGAAGGTAAAGAATTAAACAATCTGTACATAGAGGTATAAAATAATGATATTTAAGAAATATTGTATTATATCTATATTATTTTATTATATCCATAGTATTATATGTTGGTTGATTATATATAAATTTATTTATCCTTCCTAAGTTGTTTTTTTCATTTTAAAAAAAGATTGTTTTTAATGATTAATTATCTCAAATCGAATCTTTTTTTTTTCAAGTACAGTTTGTTTATTTTAAATTTTAAAATCTGTTTGCACTTATATGCATTCCATATTTAACTGATTTAAAGAAAAGAGGCGTTTTGTTTTTCCTTGTTTACACACTTTTATCTGAAAATAAAATATCGTTTACGATTTACAGTAATCCACTGGTGAGAAAGCTTATAGTTTAAGTTTGCTTCTAATTTCATTATAAGCCATGACTTAAGTTTAGCTATATTAGTTTCTATAAGATATATCATAAAATTATCAAAGATTCAGTGAGGATACTAAACTCACACATGTTCAATTATTTCTACCAGATACGTGAGATCATGCAGTGGAGTTGTCGATAATTTTAGTCCAGGTATCAATATAATTATTACTATTTTTTTAATTCTTCAAAATTACTGCAGACGCTTTTGAGCATGTTACTTGAGTATATTTCAACTCCTCCCCTCACTACTGTGGTAAATGACACGGCAGTGATACATTGGAATGTAAAATAATGTATTTAACTTCTATTAATTTTTTGACACACCTTGTAAATAAATAAATTAATTATAAATCATAAATATTGAAGTTTAATATATTATTATCTATTAAATATATAAATTATATTTAGTTTACTTCATGTAATGTGTATATAATAATATAATGTACACAGTGTCCCTGGGCAAGTGGCTTCTTCGTCTGCTTCTTCTTTCATAATTTAGAAAAATAGATCATGGGTATTGCATAATTAGAAAACCCCGACAGACGAAAAGATACGTGTTGAATGTTTAATCTCTAAGCAACACAGTTTCTTATACGGTGACTACTGCTACACAATTAATTTTGAAGAATCCATCATATTGTATTGCATTGGTCTCGAATGTTATTTGAAAGATAAGAAAATTTATTTTAATCACGCATAAAAGAAAAATGAAAAACGTATGTGTCTGAAACGAAAGCAATCACGTAAAATATACTAGCATAGATTTTGATCGGTGATACAGAACTGATCTGTATGAAATTATTATTTTTGATTAAAAACTATGTTGTCTGATAATAACTCCATACATACTGAATACTGAATGTACACACCTACGATGCTTTCGAAAAATTTTTATTTAATAGTTTTGTTGAAAAAAATTAAGGAATGGAGTTTTCCGATTCCGTAACGATTGCATTGTTTTCTTTGGTGACGTTTTCTTGAATATCTCTGCTGCCATATATTGATCAGATTCATAAAAATTTCTGCAGGATCTTGTCTGCTATTGTTCCCCGAACATTAAAACAAAATAAACTCAAAATCTCGAAAAAACGCTGTAACCTCATATTTTCAACTTTCTCTGATAAATTTTCGAAAAATGAGGGAAACAAATTACAATTCTGGAAAAAGATGTAACTTATGAACATAAAAAAAGGTGGTTAATTTTAGCCCGATACATAAGCCCAATGTAGATAAAAATGCATTTTTCTGAAAAATTTCAAGAAATCGTACGGTTCAGGCATATCATCGGCCAATACCTGTTTTTTTAATTGCAAGTTTATTATGTAATTTGGGATAGTGCCAACGGTTTTTTTCAAAACCTACTTATGAGCCGAAACATTACAAAACAAAAATGCAAAAAACTCGAGTTCAGTTTCAAAATCCGATAGATTTATCCGACTGCAAAGGCTTTAATACTTTCATTATTTATCAAAAATTTTGTATTTAAAAGCGTTTGAACATGAAATAGCCTTCCTTGAACACTCTTTAGAAAGAAATCCATAGGAAATATATAATATGTTGAGACGATACTCATATTTCCACTCGGATAATACCCTCCTGGATCCAAGGCTACAACAAAAAAAAAAAACAAAAACAAAAATAAAATAAAAGAATTTTTTATTAAAAAAGTAAAATAAATTAAAACTTCATTAATTGTTGCCAATTGGGTCCAAAGAATGAATGCTTGAGGAAGTGTGTGTATACGAGGAGTGTCGACTTAGGCTACATCACACCCACCAAAAAAAAAAAAAAAAAAGAGGAAAAAAATTTACAAAAATTTACAAAAAAAAAAAAAACAAACAATGTCAGTAAATATTCAAATTTAATCTAAAATTAAAAACAATTGAGTTCCCCAAAAATCATTTCAAAAAAAAAAAGGAAAAAGGTCATAACTAATTTTATTTATTGATGCATTTAAAATACAATATCTTTTTCTCATTACAATTCATAAAAATAAAAAAATGGCCGAAAGTGGACACCCGGATGGCCAGGCACACGACGCACAAACAGAGAATCGCACGCAGCATCGCAAGCGGTAAACACGGCGCGAAAGGTCGTGATTGGATCACGGCGGCACCAGGCACTAATAAAACAAAAACAACAAGTGACCTGATGGTCTTCTTGATAAAAAAAAAAAGGACTTAACTTTTAACCTTTGCATCGAGCAAGTAAAGAGCTCGGAATTATTATATTGATTCGTGATCAAAAAAAAAAAAATTAATCAATCGACATCGATTATTAAACAAGTAAAATAAAATCGACATTAATTAAAATTGGACCGACATCGTGGATTTAAAAAAATTAATAAATCAACAACGATTATTAAACAGAAGTAAAATAAAATCGACATTAATTAAAATTGGACCGACATCGTGGATTTAAAAAATTTAATAAATCAACAACGATTATTAAACAGAAGTAAAATCAAAATCGAATTTTAATCAAATCGGACCAACATCGTAATTATAATTAATGGATCGACAACGACTTATTAATCAGAAACAATAAAACAAAAAAAACAACGACCGGTACTCACGAGTAGTGTCCTGGTGATACAAGTTTCGAGTGGACGACCGCATGGTTATTTCATCTTTGTTGTCTGGGAATTCAACATCGCCCATCAACGGCAACACCACCGCATGCAAGCCGATCCGATCAACACCAATTGTCAACGAAAAATCCGGAATACCTCCAGGACCACCTGGTGATTCCGCTGTGTGCTGCTGCGTCTCTCTCCTGGCCGTCCGGTTGTTCTACCCCCGATCCTATTTCGTGATCGAATATGTAAGTTGCATTTATTTTGTTTTTTCCTCTTTATCAACTAAATTGCCGGCCAAAAAGGACATATTCTAAAACAAATAAAAATTGACATTAAAAAAAAGGTTGGAGGTTTACCATATATTTTAGATTTAGGAAATAATATTAGTTAAGTTTTTTTTTATTACCGTGTGTGGTGATTCCGGGTGCATCCGTTAATCAACCCGTCGAGTGGCCCTTGTCCCATTAGTGTTGGCCAATAGCCGCATATTAACGACAAGGGACAACCACTCTCAATTTCACGGCACCAGGTGGTGGTGAAGACGATCCAATTGATTCGAAGATCCATACATCTCGCCCGTACTGTAACGGCAAACGGCCCTTGACCGAATGTGCATATGTATATGTATCCCTATTATTAAAAAAAAAAAAGAAATAATATAGTAACATATCCGTATGCACCTTTACCTTTAAAAGAAACTCACCAGGAATCACCATCGCCAATATTAATATTAAGTTGTGTTGTCCTAAAACAAATATTAAATTTTTTCTATTTTTATTAAATACAAAACCTAGGTTATGTATCTACTCATTCACATGTCAAATAAATTGTACTAAATTCACCATTGTTTTGCAATATACGTTTGATAAAACCGAAAGAAATGTAATTGTGAATAGTAGAAACGATTTATAAAATTTTACTAAAAAAGAAATTGAATAAACAGAATATTGAAATTTAATTGAGATTACTTACGTTTGTTCAAATCCATTGACACTTAAGTTGTACCAAATACAGTAGTGCCAACTCCATATAACTAATATCGATTTAGTAGATCTTCTCTTGAAATTGCGCGCCATAACCCGTCCGATCAACAAAAAGACTTCCACTGCGACATCTTATATATATTCGTTTCTCTAACTAAATTGAGAATCGTTTTATGGTAGCAAAGCGTATGGTAAATGGCGTAATTTTCAATCAGCGTTATCTAAGACAAATTGAAAATAAACAACGTATTAATCGTATAATCCCATAAATTTAATTTTTCAATATTTCTTTTTAACTAAGCTTATTTCTACAAATCTTTTTCTGTTTTCTATAACACTCACATATACAATCGTTGAACAATCGCGGAGTCTAACATGCCGGACACCAGGAGCGGACGCATATTCACACCCGCCACCAGCTGTAATCCACAACCCGAGGTGACTTCTCCGGGCTTCACAACGCCGCCAACAACAATGTCAGTACCCGTCGCACCGCCGCCAACTACAGTAGTCAACCAACTTCCATGGCTCGATTTCACGACGGCGCCTTCAACATCGACGTCCACAACAGCCACCACATTCTCAACGTCAACAGCTCCATCAACTTCGACACATCAATCGCCTCCATCACGTGTGTTTGACTTTATAAGAACCCAAACCGAACTTAGTGCTGACAACCAACATCGTCTTCAGGCCATGGAGAACCAATTGATAAATATGGGTGAGTTGTTATGTAGTCTAAGTCGAAATATTCCCCAATCGCCCCACGCTCAGGGTTTAGTTGAACCTAAACACACAAACAGCTCAATTGGTGACAATGAAATGTACAAAATTAATTATAAAGTTGATATCAATACCTTTTTTAAAAACGTTTCGAAGTGTGACGGCATTTCCAAAGCTGGTATCATTCAATTCATGGAGGACGTAGAAAAATTATCAGATCTTGGCATCCTCCACGAAAAACCTCTTATGACCCACCTCATTCAATTTTGTGAAGGTGACTTCCAGAGATGGTGGGCCCACAATATTAAATATGCTCCATCATGGGAAGTAATTCGAGGCCGCATACTCGATGATTTCTTTGGTCCAGCCGACCGCTCTCTTCTAGTGTCCGAACATCTACACCGGTGGCAAAAGCCAGAGGAATCATTTATATCGTTCATCGAGGATATCAAACTAAAGTCAAAAATTCTCGGCACGTCCATGTCGGAATCAGAGGTCATCGTGCTGCTCTGGGCTCGCATGAACCGTAAAACTTACGACCTATGCAAATTCAAGGCCATCCCTCAAAGCTTTATGGACCTCGACCTAGTCGCCCGCGAAATTAGGCAAATCAGTGACCGAGAATCCCTCTATCAGGAAATGGAACCTAAAACAGAAAAAGCAGACAATCATTACAAAACCACAAAAACCACAAAAAACTTTTAGAAACCTCCAACTTACACGAAACTTCATCCACCTTCATTCGAAGACGCCCTCGCGCCTTAGTTGGCCGTCGCAAACTCCTGGCGTACGAACCTCGCAGGACCTCCATCCCTACGATCACTGTGAAGGTGGGGCCTCTTTCCTTCATTTGTCTCTTAGATTCCGGAGCTACAGACAGTTTCTGTTCCAAAAAATTCGCTACCTCCATAGTTAAGCTGAAACTGGGCCATTTGACAAAATCCACCTTCAACGTCACCTTGGCCAATGGTGCAATTAATACACTAAACAATAAATTACATTGTTCAATAAAAATTGGTCAATTTTCATGGCCAATGAGTTTTCCGATTTTACACGGCTTAACCTATGACTTACTGTTGGGAGTGGACGCGCTTTGCAAGATGAAAGCCAAACTGGATTTCATCAATTCCACGGTGGTTTTCGGATTCGATCCACTGCGTAACATCCCATTTACAGCCCAACCGTATGGTAGCGAATGTAATGCCATCATGTCCCCGACTCTATCACGCCCGCAACAAAAGCTATTAAACGAGCTAATGGCCGGGTTTGACGACGTTTTAACGGACAGAATTGGCTGTGCCCGGGACTATGACTACTCGATTCAGATGAAGGACGACATACCTGTGAGAAGCCCACCCTTCCCTCTATCTCCACCTAAGGCCAAAGAAATGGACGAACATATTAACAGCCTAATGGACCAGGGCGTCATAATAAAATCCAAAAGCCCGTACTGCTCACCTGCCTTTTTAATAAAAAAGAAGGATGGTTCCCCAAGGCTATGCATCGACTACAGGAAACTAAATTCCAAAGTTGTCTTCGACGCTTACCCAAGCCCGAATGCAGACAGCATTTTTCAATGCCTGGGGGGAGCAGCCTTCTTCAGTTCGATCGATTTGTGCTCAGCTTTTTATCAAATCAAACTATCAGATTCGAGCAGAAAATACACGGCCTTCTCCACCCCGACGGCTCACTTCGAATTTGTTAAGGTCCCGTTTGGCCTGAGTGTCTCCCCGGTGGCCCTTAATCGTCTGATATTTGGATTATTCGCGGATCTGAGATATAAGTGTGTCATCCCCTACTTTGACGACATCCTCGTCTACAGCCCCAGCTTCGAAAGTCACCTAGAACACCTAGAAATAGTCTTCCAAAGACTACGAAACGCTGGATTGACGGTTAAGCCAAAAAAGATGCAACTATGCATGCCGTCAATCAAATTTCTAGGCTTTGTCATCTCATCAGCTGGGGTCGAAGTCGACAAAGAAAAGGTGGCCCTTATATCGGATCTCCGGGTACCCCGAACCCTCAGACAGTTAAGGTCCTTCATAGGTATGGCATCCTTTTTCGCTCGCTTCATCCCAAACTTCGCCGAGGTCATCGCACCCCTAAATCAGCTGAAGAAAAAGGATGTCAAATTCCATTTCGGAGATAGAGAACTCGAAGCCTTTGCCAATGTCAAGCGAGCCCTAACAGAAGCCCCCGTTCTAGCCTTCCCCAACTTCAAAAGGCGTTTCATCGTCCAGACGGACGCGAGCCAGAACTCGCTCGGGGCCGTACTTATGCAACATTTCCCAGACGGTCTACACCCCATTCAATATGCTAGCCGAAAGCTCACAGCAGCGGAACAAAACTATCCAGTTTACGAACAGGAAGCCCTCGCTATCGTTTGGGCCCTGGAAAAGTTCAAACAATATCTCCTAGGGACCAAGTTCTTGCTTCAAACCGATAACGCCGCTCTGTCCTTCATTTTCAACCACCCAAAGCAATTGGGTCGTGTGGGCCGCTGGGCATTAAAACTGTCTCGTTTCGAATTTGACATAGAGCACATTCGTGGTACTCGTAACGCCGTGGCCGACGCCTTGAGTAGGCTTTTCACAATACAAGGTACCCCTGAAGTTTCGACCCTCCCTAAAATTAACTCCCTATCACCCTCTGATGGCGCTAAAATCCACTTCTTGGACGAGGTGCCCCAAAGCTTTGCCTCTCTACGAAAACACCAGGAAGAAGATGAAGAGCATAGACTCATCATCTCCAGAATTGAATCTGGGGAAGATGTCATAGGATATGCCCTCAAATCTGACGTCCTGGTGAAATTCGTGGGGAAACATCGCCTAAAACGAATTTCCGTCCCCAAAGCCATCAGAAACATGATAATGTTCTTTTACCATGACTCCGTAACGGCAAGTCATTGTGGAATTTGCGTCACACACCGTCGGATCGCCCGTCGCTTTTGGTGGCCGGGTCTCTATAAGGACGTCCAAAAATATGTCAGGTCCTGTCCAGAGTGTCAACGCTGTAAACCATCAAACCGCGCCTCAGGCGCACCCTTAGCATCAACGGTCCCTAAACACACCTGGGAACGTGTTTACATAGACCACGTAGGCCCCCTAGTGGCTTCCAGGAATGGGTTCCGATATACCCTAGTGATGCTGGACGGATTCAGCAAGTGGCTGGAGACTATACCCGTCAGACGCGTCACTGCAGCAGTAACCGTTGACACTCTGAACAAGATTTGGCTTCGCTACGGACCCCCCAAATATCTATCTACGGACAACGCTAGGTGTTTCACGAGTGTTAAATTCAAACACATGTGCCTAAAATGGGGAATAAAACACCTCCTCACTAGCCCATACAGACCTTCTTCTAACGCCTCCGAAAGAGTAAACAGAGATCTCAAAATGAAACTGACCATTTTGCTAAAGCAATACGCCCCATCACATAGGGAATGGGACAAATATATACATTATTTCCAACATGCTCACAATAGCCAGTTTCACGAAGCCACCCAAAACACCCCAGCATCAATATTCCTAAACCGGGAAATGGAAAGCCCTCTCGGCTTGCGTTGGAACCTCCAGGAGTTAGTAGGTGTCGAACCCCCTCCCTCACAGGATAACGTTAATGAGGCCCTAGAGAAGGCACACGAACGCCTCAGACGTTTTCACAACGCAAAACGGCCCCAGCAACACCATTTCTCCGAAGGCCAAGTGGTCCTGCAAAAGGTGCACGGATTGGCCAATTTCGACGAGGCGCAGAAATTCATACCCAGGTGGTCTACGCCCCGACGCATTTTACGCTTCACGTCACCGGTCTCATGCGAGCTAGAGTGCGTAGACACTCATACGCGATATAAAGCCCACATTGAAGACATTAAGCCCTACAATGAGAGAGTAGAGGAAATGCCGTAGCATTTTAGCCAGTGGGGGTGGATGAGACGATACTCATATTTCCACTCGGATAATACCCTCCTGGATCCAAGGCTACAACAAAAAAAAAAAACAAAAACAAAAATAAAATAAAAGAATTTTTTATTAAAAAAGTAAAATAAATTAAAACTTCATTAATTGTTGCCAATTGGGTCCAAAGAATGAATGCTTGAGGAAGTGTGTGTATACGAGGAGTGTCGACTTAGGCTACATCACACCCACCAAAAAAAAAAAAAAAAAAAAAGGAAAAAAATTTACAAAAATTTACAAAAAAAAAAAAAAACAAACAATGTCAGTAAATATTCAAATTTAATCTAAAATTAAAAACAATTGAGTTCCCCAAAAATCATTTCAAAAAAAAAAAGGAAAAAGGTCATAACTAATTTTATTTATTGATGCATTTAAAATACAATATCTTTTTCTCATTACAATTCATAAAAATAAAAAAATGGCCGAAAGTGGACACCCGGATGGCCAGGCACACGACGCACAAACAGAGAATCGCACGCAGCATCGCAAGCGGTAAACACGGCGCGAAAGGTCGTGATTGGATCACGGCGGCACCAGGCACTAATAAAACAAAAACAACAAGTGACCTGATGGTCTTCTTGATAAAAAAAAAAAGGACTTAACTTTTAACCTTTGCATCGAGCAAGTAAAGAGCTCGGAATTATTATATTGATTCGTGATTAAAAAAAAAAAAATTAATCAATCGACATCGATTATTAAACAAGTAAAATAAAATCGACATTAATTAAAATTGGACCGACATCGTGGATTTAAAAAAATTAATAAATCAACAACGATTATTAAACAGAAGTAAAATAAAATCGACATTAATTAAAATTGGACCGACATCGTGGATTTAAAAAATTTAATAAATCAACAACGATTATTAAACAGAAGTAAAATCAAAATCGAATTTTAATCAAATCGGACCAACATCGTAATTATAATTAATGGATCGACAACGACTTATTAATCAGAAACAATAAAACAAAAAAAACAACGACCGGTACTCACGAGTAGTGTCCTGGTGATACAAGTTTCGAGTGGACGACCGCATGGTTATTTCATCTTTGTTGTCTGGGAATTCAACATCGCCCATCAACGGCAACACCACCGCATGCAAGCCGATCCGATCAACACCAATTGTCAACGAAAAATCCGGAATACCTCCAGGACCACCTGGTGATTCCGCTGTGTGCTGCTGCGTCTCTCTCCTGGCCGTCCGGTTGTTCTACCCCCGATCCTATTTCGTGATCGAATATGTAAGTTGCATTTATTTTGTTTTTTCCTCTTTATCAACTAAATTGCCGGCCAAAAAGGACATATTCTAAAACAAATAAAAATTGACATTAAAAAAAAGGTTGGAGGTTTACCATATATTTTAGATTTAGGAAATAATATTAGTTAAGTTTTTTTTTATTACCGTGTGTGGTGATTCCGGGTGCATCCGTTAATCAACCCGTCGAGTGGCCCTTGTCCCATTAGTGTTGGCCAATAGCCGCATATTAACGACAAGGGACAACCACTCTCAATTTCACGGCACCAGGTGGTGGTGAAGACGATCCAATTGATTCGAAGATCCATACATCTCGCCCGTACTGTAACGGCAAACGGCCCTTGACCGAATGTGCATATGTATATGTATCCCTATTATTAAAAAAAAAAAAGAAATAATATAGTAACATATCCGTATGCACCTTTACCTTTAAAAGAAACTCACCAGGAATCACCATCGCCAATATTAATATTAAGTTGTGTTGTCCTAAAACAAATATTAAATTTTTTCTATTTTTATTAAATACAAAACCTAGGTTATGTATCTACTCATTCACATGTCAAATAAATTGTACTAAATTCACCATTGTTTTGCAATATACGTTTGATAAAACCGAAAGAAATGTAATTGTGAATAGTAGAAACGATTTATAAAATTTTACTAAAAAAGAAATTGAATAAACAGAATATTGAAATTTAATTGAGATTACTTACGTTTGTTCAAATCCATTGACACTTAAGTTGTACCAAATACAGTAGTGCCAACTCCATATAACTAATATCGATTTAGTAGATCTTCTCTTGAAATTGCGCGCCATAACCCGTCCGATCAACAAAAAGACTTCCACTGCGACATCTTATATATATTCGTTTCTCTAACTAAATTGAGAATCGTTTTAATGTTACTGAAACAGTGTTCTACAAATATGAAGTATACATATTTGCCCTACGTATTCAGGCACTACATTGTTCCTGTTATATGTGTCTATCAAATAACAATTGAATAATTGTTTATTAATGAACAAAATGTATTATTGAATTTAATGATTAAGTACAAAATTGTTATTTAATATTAAATTGAATTATAGTAAATAATAATAATGAATTTAACTCAATGAAATCAGGTATTCATAGAAAGAGTTGTTCTGTTTAGATAATATGTGGTACACAAATTTTTCCCTAATTTATTAACACAGCATCTGCTATCATCGAAATAGATCGCATATTTTTAATTTTCTGGATCCTTTAATTTTTGAAATTATTTATTATTTTTAATGTTTTGCCATCTGGTGCTACTTTTATCGCATGCGAGAGATACTTTAACCATTCAAGTTGCTTCATGGTTATTAGAATAACATCAAAATTTAGTTTTTTGCACCCACTACATCCTGATGAAATAGCCTTCCTTGAACACTCTTTAGAAAGAAATCCATAGGAAATATATAATATGTTACTGAAACAGTGTTCTACAAATATGAAGTATACATATTTGCCCTACGTATTCAGGCACTACATTGTTCCTGTTATATGTGTCTATCAAATAACAATTGAATAATTGTTTATT
Organism: Chrysoperla carnea; assembly: GCF_905475395.1. Lineage (NCBI taxonomy): Eukaryota > Metazoa > Arthropoda > Insecta > Neuroptera > Chrysopidae > Chrysoperla > Chrysoperla carnea. The sequence goes on from NC_058339.1 coordinate 18,918,862, forward strand.
AATGAACAAAATGTATTATTGAATTTAATGATTAAGTACAAAATTGTTATTTAATATTAAATTGAATTATAGTAAATAATAATAATGAATTTAACTCAATGAAATCAGGTATTCATAGAAAAAGTTCTGTTTAGATAATATGTGGTACACAAATTTTTCCCTATTTTGTTAACACAGCATCTGCCATCATCGAAACAGATCGCATATTTTTAATTTTCTGGATCCTTTAATTTTTGAAATTATTTATTATTTTTAATTCTTTGCCATCTGGTGCTACTTGTATCGCATGCGAGAGACACTTTAACCATTCAAGTTGCTTCATGGTTATTAGAATAACATCAAAATTAAGTTTTTTGCACCCACTACATCCTGTAGTTCAGACACTCGGCCTTCATGATATAATTTTGTAAATACAGACAATCTTTTATGTCTTAAAATTTTTGAAATATAGACATCTTTTTACATATATACTAGCGGCCCCGACGGACGTTGTCCCGTAAAAACGTAACTCCAATTCATTACCTATACTACGTTTAGCCTGTCCGCTAAACCCATCCCGCTAAACCCCAATTTAACTCCTATTTATTGGAGTGGCCTGACCTTCGACCTTTGGCCTGACCTTTGATAGTAGTGCTCGCTGCGCTCGCATATGGCTCTAATAAATGCCTATTGACAATACCTGAATACTATTAAAAATACATAGTACACATAGTATACATAATGTGATATGATTTATATGCGCTCCCACCATTTAATGAAATTTCATTTTTTTGGTACGGAGCCCTCAAAAACAGTTGTAGTGGACCGAATGGTAAATCTAAACCATTCTCCAATCCCCTTGAACTCACACAAAAAATTTCATCGAAATCGGTCCAGCCGTCTAGGAGGAGTTCAGTCACATACACACACACACAAGAAATATATATATTAAGATATTAAAAGTAGCATAATAAAATTGTTGAAACATTGGTACCATTTAATTTATTAAAATTGATGAATATTAAAGGAGCAAAAAAAACACCAAGATAAAAGATACAACACCTTGGAGATTTTACACTTTTGTACATATTTGGATTGCACTTTAAAAAAATATCGCGATTTGAACTGCAAAAGAAAAACTACTTCAATTGGCTTTTCAATAAAAATAATACAGTTTTATCGGAAAAAAGAGTTTCTAGTAAAGCGTGGCAAACTTATTTTATGTTTTGCTCCGTATATTACCATGACAGATGAAATTATTGTTTGAAACATCGGCAATAATGGACCACTTACACGAGACAATATGTATTAAAATTATGTATTATTTAATTAATAACGGATTTTGATTGGTTTATATATGTTGTCTGTATAATAATATATATAATACGTTTATTAATAATCTATTTTCAAAATTCAAATGATATATTGTTATTGTTGTTAGATTGCCATCATGGATAATTAATTGTTTGGTATTTACATTTTGACGGTTTCAAGTTTATTTCATATTATAGACTATCAATCAATCATATTTTATTATTGATGCATTTTATTGAAAAATAATACTTAAAGAGAAGAATTTATTTATATCATTTCTAATAACATAAAAAAAATATTAAAAAAGATAATACGGGATAAAAATACAGCTATTAAGTACAATCCATTAAGGATTATATAATACATGTTTTGAATTTATAAAAAATAATTTTTTTATATTATTTTTCAACATATAAAGGTCCCTTTCTGGATATTTTTATAGCGAACTATACAAATATTAATTTAAAAAAATTTTACATTTTAATAGAATTGAAAATTACGATTGAAAATGTTGTTAAACTGAAATTTTACGAATATTTTTATGATGTTTTATAACAATTACCCTTAATCAGGGTGCAATGCGCAAGTTATTTTTGCATTTTATTAAAATGGGATATAACATTATATAATATATATTATTTTTTGGAAGTTCTCCTATTTCATTTCATTTTACATTTACAATCATCCTGCACTTTGTTCTTCCGTATCATGTTATCAAAGGCTGACTCTTTAACATTAATGATAGGAAAGAAACCACGTCATAATACCAAAGATGAAGCAATGAAATTAAATAATTTTATCTTCATAATTTCGACACTTAAATCATGATAATAGATACATTTTTCTTGGTAACCAAATTGATCTTTGTCAGTTCTTCCAATAACCGATAATAGAATTTAAGCCTCATTAGGACCTCACGGTCTATAAATAAGGAACTACTCATGTAAAAATTTAAAAATGTTTAACATTTCAATTGATCAAATTATAAGATTATAAATTTTTTATACAAATATCAAAGTTTGACTAGAATTTATTTTTGTGTTTGTTGAAAAAATAAATAGATAACAACTTCAATAAGACATTCTACGAGTGGAGTGAATTAATTCCAACACTAAAATATATTTTGTGTTGATCATGAGCTTAAACAGTTTTGGTTAAAAAAAGAGAAATAACAGGGTATATTTTTATACAGTATGTATCATAAAAGGGATGGTGTTTTTTGATTGTGTATTTTATTTATAACAAGGAAACATGGGTCTTAAAAGTATCGGTCGTTTTATGGCAATATCGTTGGTAAACAATTTTATTAATGGCAGTAATGATTTCCACAAATTTAGTAGATTCCGATCGATATTAAAAAATTTTGTAAGCTCATTTTATTTACAGATTCCATTACCAACTTTCTTCTTTTTTAAAAGCCTTTCGTCTACAAACGCAACACGATCGCAATGCGACTTAACAAACTTTAAAAAAAGAGTAAAAAAAAAGTTTAATAGAGTTGCTTCAATATTTTAAATATGTTATTGCATTGACCTTTGTCCACTAGTGCAACTACAACGAAACCTTTAAAAAACTTGTATCCAATTTGCCGTCGTTTCAATTGAATCGATGGATGAAAAACCTTAGCTGTTATCGACAATTTATTAAACTGGTGCTTTCCTAAGATGCAATTTTGAGAGTTTTTTGTTTCTAATACAAATCTATACTATTACAAAACTGTTTTATGTTTGTCAATTTGTCGTTTGTTCACGCAACATAAAAGAAACTACTACACCGATTAATCATCTTTGATGAAATTGGTGTATATTTTCTTATATCTTACTGCGATAACCGTGGCGAGTTAAAATATGTATACCACATAGCGAGCGCTGCCAGATCTGAGTTAGAATTCCGAAGAAAGGCTAATGATCGTCTTATTGTTCCGGAGATGGAAGTTTGGGGAAAGCTTAAGTAGAACTATGCAGGTTTTTTAATTTATTTGGTAACTGGCTCCATCGAGCGTGTAATAATAAGTCAAAGCAAGTGAGATGAAGGATATTTTGCGGTAGCATATATTAAAACAAAAACTGCTCAGCAAAACAAATGGGGAGCAGATAGTTATTGAAAAAAATAAAAAGTATTATTTAATCATCGTTTAATTTTTTGCAAATTTCTTCTTATGGAAGAACTTTGGTATATAAGTTTACAAGGAATAACTAAAATGTTATATTTTTTCGAAACCTAGTTTTTAGTCTCTAAAGATAATGCTCCAATTCCGACTGTTTCTGTTACATCATGTAAAATCAATGTGATGAATTTCTCTCTTGTATACGGATTGGATGCATGATGATTATATTTCACACTTCAATTTTCCTTCTAACTCATTTCATTTCACATAATATTGCAAATATATGTATGTTTAGCAATTCAATCATATTGATTTCTAACTGCCTACCCCACTAGTACACACTCTACCTTCTATGTTGCCTACCTACCACCATCTGCTTTCCTAGTTCAAAATATAAAAATAAATAAATAACAAATCGTCATGTGTGACGTATGTTTGCTTTATATATAGAGAAATAAAATTTTGTATTTTCACATGTTATTATTTATTTTTTTAACGATTTCCCTCTTTAAGGAAAATAAACTATTGAATTTGTACCAATGAATTCGAGAAAATTGTGCGTGTCTCATTTTCTGATGTCTATCTTGAAGAGGGCTTTTACTTATACAAAAAGAGCTCAATAATTTGAAATAAATGTACATTTAATTTCATAATGAAAATTTGATGTTTGTTTCATGTATATGAGCAGTGTGAACCCGCTTGCGTGTAAAATATATACAATTACAGACCAATTGTAAAACACCCGCATATGTTATTCATAACAAAAGCGAAGGAGTTAGCTTTACCCTAGATCGAATATCAATAGGACTTGGGTTCGAGCCTGTTCGAGCTTCTGTTTAATATTTGTGCTTCTTTCTATTTGTTTTAATGAGAATATATAATGTACGATAATTCAATGAAGTGTACTTGCACTCCCTATTTCAACCCCTTGCATCCCTTTTTTACATTCAAGAGCTTCTGTCCATTCTCACGCTCTATACTATCTCTGTTAAATTTCATTTTAATCGGTTCAGTAGTTTAGACGTGATTGCACAAGAATTTATTCAAAATAAAAAATACATTAAATATATTAATAATAATTTAATTTCATAATAAAAATTTTAAAAGTGCTGATAGGTATTTCAGTTTTGAATAATTCAACGGAAGTTAGGAAATGTTTCGAGTTTTTAATCGCACTTGGTCATATGCAGACCTGATGAAAAGGCTCTCCGTTATCCACCAACTTAAAAATTGTAGTTCAATTATCTTCATAATAGAATTACAAAATATGAATATTCGACAAACTAGCCTGCACGTTCAAGAGCTTTTCTTGTCGCGTGAAAAAGAGCACCCTACTGAGAAGATTTTGTATGCATAAAAGTTGGTTAGGTTTAGTATAATTAAGATAAACACTAATTGTTAGAAGGTGAATTTAGACTATGAGAAAAAAGCGAATTTAGGCTATGAGAAAAAACTCACTGAGCTTACACAGCTTTAGTGTTGCTACTTTTTGTAAATATATGAATGAATGAATGATGTTATGTGGGAGTATCTACATTTTATTTTTTTTTTTAATTTTAAATTTTTAAACTTTGATGTGTGCTGACTGAGTATGAGAGAGTGCCTATAAATATGTTCTTTTCAACTCGAGTGTATACACTATGAACATTGAGTACACGTAAAAAAGAATAGTCTTATAACACCCATAGGGCACTATCCTTTCCTACTAACGACAATGAGTGTAGTACACCGGCTCAAAAAGAACAAATACATATATGTATATAAAATAGGAACGATTGAATTTGAATTTATGAACATCCATATTTATTATTTTGTATATCAAATTATTAAACCGGTTTTTATGTTTTAAAGCAGTTATAAATGTACCAGTTATAAATAACTGAATTAATTTATTAGGTTATTCAATTAAAAAGTCTTTATTGTACAGTAATAAAATGAGATAGGGTAAATATGTCATAATTTATTACGTACGATACCTGCAGCCCATCCGCATCATCTACTTGAATCCGTTCTAGAATTATATAATGGTTCAATAGTGAAAAACCATTTATACCTGAGGAGACGGTTGATTATTGTGATAATCGCATCAATTTGCGAGTCAAAAAGAATACTATTATTTCCTTCAAGGAGTAGTTATTCGATTTTTACGCTTAGATGTCAACGATTTTTGGGATTAGATGTCATTGTAGTATAAATTATTAAAAATTCATAACTTTTAAATTGAAATTATTAACGTGTATATAAAAAACTATTATAAATAATAAAAAAAGCAACAACACATAGTGTTTTCAACCGGTCACCTTTTCTAGAGCTAACTGTGCTCAATTTTCCTTAACTGCAGTGATAGAATGACAACCATTGTTTTCAAAGTAGTATGCATGAAAAACGTTAGTTCAATGATTTTTCTTCAACCAAAAAGTGCTCAACATGCCTAAAGAATACGAGCGTACACACACACACATATGTATTGCTTCAATACTTCTTCTCTAGATTGGTGTTCATGCCTTGCCCAGACCATGAAATGTAAAGATATGTTTGAAATTTCGATTTCGAAAATCGGACCCATTACAATAACTTCTCATACAGGGAAGTTAAAAATACACCTAAATGAGTACGATTAATAGGATAAAACATCCCTGACAAAAATGTTTTATTTGTATAAATAAAATTTTGTTATTGGTACTTGTTTCCTATCATCTATTTATTGATAATAACGTTTATGAGGTGATGGTTTTGAAGAATATTTTATGTCAACGATGCAAAATATTTATTGGAAGATATATTGGCGGTTTGTTATATGGTATCGTCAGCTAAAATTCATATGTTCTGATATATACATATAGATGATATATGAAATTCTTTAAATACTTTTATATTCTGAAACCAACCAATTATATATTATATAAATATATTATCTAATAATATGTGTATATTGTACGACCATTTTTACTGTTTGATTAAAATAGTTCAAAACTTAGATACTTATGTTTTTACCATTACGGAATGGATAAGCAAATAAACTATTAGCAATTCCATAATAAATTTTAAAACAAAGACTATCACTATTATAGTCCTCACTTATCCTCCCTTTTGTTCACAATTTTATGGATTTTAATTTTTTTAAATGAAGTTTTTTCCATGATACTCGCTGATGTAACTTTCTATAGGTCCAATCATTAAATTAACCTGCTTTTTATACTTTTTTTATCCGCTGGATCAAATTCCAAAACCAAATTTATTTTTCCGTTTTTCTCGATTTTTTTAAATGGGTACCCCTTAAAAAAGTTGCAAAAAATCTAAAAATTTTTTTCATCTCCAATTTCGATAAAACTCAGTATATAAGGTATTTATGACCCAGAAAGTACAAAAATCGGGTGCATTTGTTGACTGGTCGAATAATTTTGAGATACGGACTAAAATCGATCAAAATATTGCGATATCTCATAAACTCTGCATCCAATCGTTAAATTAACCTGATATCCATACTTTTTGGATCAAAATACCCCATCTACTGAGTTTCATCAATCGATTTGCTCGGGTAATCGATTTGCTTGATTTTTTCCCAGCGGTTTCAGCTGTGCGTTGATCGATCAGTCAGCTTCCATTTTTATAAATACAGATATACACACAAAAATATTAAAACCCATAAAATTCAGGGAAGTGAAGGTTATAGCTCAATTTTGTATTTCTTATTTCTATTAAATAATGTAATTATATATTCTGTATGAAATTATTGTTATTATAATTATCTATATAAATTGACTTAGCCAATTTTTATATAGTGATTAACAAATAAACTACATTAGCTGTTAAATCCACAAGCATAGATTAATTTATTTAGAAAATAGAATACCTAACGATAATCACATCGATTTGTGTGGTATATTTCTACCGTGAGTATGTGGTATTACACTATATCTATCCGCCTGCTACCCTTGTACCATTACCTCTACATACTCTGATGAAGTAAAGTTGTCAAGTGGTTTTTGCCGACAGCAACATAACCTTACTTCCTTGGCAATATATATGTTCTATATCTCAGTATTGTTTAGCTAGTCAAGAACGTGAATTGTATGTATATTAAATGGAGTGTGTATATTTGTATGTGTGTGTGAGGAAGCAATCAACCTAGTGACTAGCAGCTTAGAGATACCAACCACATGGTTATGTAATGTCACATAGATTTGAACTTCTCAACCTAATTTGGTCTATCACTACAATATTGCCTTCTTTTCCTCTATTATATCTTTATTCTATGAGTATCATGATTGTCTTTTTTTTGGCCTATATTCAAACATGTTCTGTTTATAAAAACAAAAAAAAAACCTTTTCTGAAAGAGATTTTAATTTTTTGGGGCATGAATATGTTTTTGGTAAGTTGCTTTATGGCAAGTTATCGATTTTTTACAGTATACTACTTGTCTAGTTTTGTACACACGACTAACAATTTATTGACCGCTATCTATTTTTAATCCCCGAACTAAAAAAAGGGATGTTATAAGTTTGATCGGTATGTGTGTCTGTCTGTGGCATCGTAGCTTCTAAACGGATGAACCGATTTTAATTTTTTTGGTATCCTTGAAATGGTGATTTAACGGAGAGTGTTCCTAGTTATGCTACAATTACAAGTTTTGGGTTTCTTACCCGAAAAAACTAAAATGTTGACGATGATCTTCAAAATCGATTCAGTTTGGAAAGGGCATGACATATAATTAAACATATAAATGATTACTATGGAAATGAATGGTCAAAGAAACCTAGCTCAATTCATTTGGAAAAGTGAAATGGTAAAATAATTAGGTAATTCAAAACAAGAATTCAAAATAACAAAGTCAACTCAAATATTTCCTTTTCAATTAAAATATTTCCAAATTTCCCAAAAAATGATAGCTGTCTAAGCATCCTTTTCATCTCATCTGATGTCCTTTACTGTCACTTTGATATTGAAGTTTAAAGTGTTTAATTGTGCGTCCGTGTGTTTTTTAGTGGCATCGTAGCCTCTAAACGGTGGAACCGACTTGGTTGAGAATATTTTATATTTAAGTTTCCAAAAATCGGTTTATTACTCTGCATAAGGAATAAAAGATTTTCTGGCAAAATTAGTCTTTCCAACGCTGAAAACGTGTAGAAAAGAAACTTTTGAGTTAACTTAAACTTTCAACTAATGTATAAAGATAATTTAACGAAATTGCGAGAAGGAATTTCTGATTACTTTATTAAAACGTTGTTTAGAGTTATAAATTATTTAAATGCTTTTTAGATTCATTAAAAATTGCAAGGTTTTATTGCAGTATGCAGTATTATTGTTTACAATTTTAATTTATTTCATGTATATGTTGTTATACCCTGTATATATGCAATTTACCAAAGTACATTAAATTTAGTAACCAAAATTTTTAACACATAAAAATATTGGTATAGGTGTCTAAGTGACCTAATTAGTCCTTTTACCTAGTTTGTCCGTCCGCCGCCACGATATCTCAAAAACGAAAAAAGGTATTGAGCTGAAAATTTTCAACAGGATCTAGGTTAAAAAATTTTGAATAGCTTACCTCACTAGTCTATCAAACTTATCAAATATGTATGGGGTCAAACAGAAATATTATTCAATTTTCGAAATGGTGGGAGAAAGGCCACCAGTTTATTCTAAATTATATATTTGTTTTTAAACCAAATATTGAATAAAATCTAATGCAGAATCTGATATTTCACATTATCTATAAAGGGTATTTCAGAAATTAACTCAGTCAATTGTTTATTTTGACTTCTTTCTTTTAAATATAACTTACCTGTATAACTCATTATGATGTTTTAATATTTTAGTTTAAAAGTTTCAAAGAATGTTACATTTAAAAACTGCATTTATAATATACGGCGATAATTTAACAAAAAAACTTCTATAGCTAGAGATAATATTTAAAAATGTGTACCTAAATAAAGAAAATTTCCTTCATGAAATTCAAGTGGGTCATTTTCGTGAAGGAGCACGAGTTTTGATCTCAATTCGTATTTTTTTTTTTTTTTTTTTTTTTTTTGAAATACATCTAAGTAAAATTATTTTCACACAGAGCTGCGTTTGTTCATTCTATTGGATAGGTTTAATTAGTTTGGAGAGCTTAGATGCTGTATTATTTTTCTCTTCCTCATCGTATTTTCCGAGGCTAGTCCAACAGCACTATTTTCTCCAGAAGTTAGGTTAGGTTAGATTATATTGGCTGTCCACGAAGGACACACTTAGGCTATATAACCCATTGTGATATCATATATGTGTTTTACCACCTTTCCGCTGATAATTTCATTTATCAACTCCTCAAATTCAGAGGCTGAGTCCACCCCCTTCATGCATATACCATGCACTACACCAGCCCATCACAACTATTAACTAAATTAATTTTGTTGCGACGGCGGGAATCGAACCCGCTACCCTAAGCATACCGCGGACGGAATTGGTTACGCCTTAACCAACTAAGCTGACAGGGCGACTTTCTCCAGAAGTTACATAGTTTTATTCTATGATTCGGTATTCTCTTTGGCCTACTTCTATTAATCTTCGGCAAAAAGTATCAAACAATAAATTCCCTCGATTCCACCACATCAATTCTTACCTTTTTTGTACTCCCTGTAACCTCTATTGATACCACTCTCTATATAAATATGTTTCCTTAAACGATAAACGGAAATATGTTTCCTTAACTGAGGTGTCTAAACGAAATTCCTGAATGATAACGTCATAAAAAATATACAGTCATATACTTTAAATATAATCTTCCATTCAGTTTTAATGTTATTCAAAAATATTTTCTTTGTGAAAATTTTTTTATTTGTTATCGATAACGCAGTAAAAACAAAAACAAAAATATACGTAAATTCATAAATATTCAGAAGAACAACGTCGATATGCGATGAAAGATTCATGAATAAAATTTTACTAGCCAATTGTATTGTTACGAGATGTTATAAAATAAATATTTTCTGAAAATGAAATTTAATAAACACTCCATAAAAATATCATCATTTTTCTTTAAATTTATGTAGGTGTTATTAAAAAATAAAATAATATTCTATTCGTAGGAACTGTGTAGATTTCACAAATTTTTTGAGATATGATAAGATAGATATATATTATTATTAAAGAATAGGTAATCTAATTCGATCGCTTTTTTAGGATAAAATATCATTCAGAAATCAACCCGAATAGTTTCTTTTTAAGTTGCTCTTTTTGTTGAATCCTGAATAAGTAGTTTTTATAACTCTTTCGAATATCACGAATTTCAGCAATACAGTCATAAAATCCAACGTAGGTTCATATTAAATCTATGAAAAACTTGTAAAGCAAACATGAACACAAGAAGACAAATTATTTTGTTTTATTATTCTAAGATAATAATTACATACTGTTGTTTATTTTTTGTACATTTTATGATTATTTATCACGCATGTTAAAAAAAAAGCACAACCGTGTATACCTTTTTTTGTTTTGATGGGTTGACCGAAGTTGGTTTTTATAACAGTGATAAAAACTTTATCAACACATTTTATCCACAAATAAATGGACTAAGAAAAATATAAAAATTTAGTGCAAATAGTTACTTCATCCCCATTTGCAAGTATGCTATAAAATTTATGAGTAGGTAAGACGAAGAAACTGTAGTATATCTTAATCTCATGTGAATATCAAGTCATAGAAATGGAAACTTATTCAACTAAAAATTATAGTTTATCTTTTTGAAATATACTTTTCTTAAAATGCGATAATATATATTTCAATTCCGTAAGTAACATTTTAAATTTAAACATGTTTTAAAAAGTGATTTAAGATTAAACTGAAGAATGACACTATTCTATAGTGCTTCACTACTTTTCTGTTTATCATGTATAAGTTTCTGGGATACGAGGAATCAGATTTTCAAATTGTTGACTATAATAGATAATTCTACAAGATTTAGAAAATCGATAAACCCTATTGCGTTAAATAAAAACTAAAAAGAAGGAAACAAGTCTAGTAGTTTAAATATTTGGGAAGGCTTCAGCAGGTATGAGTTTTAATGGCTGTTAAAACCGCTTTGTGAAATACTGGAATTTTTTCTTTTTTTTCAGTTTTTATTTAACTCAGTGGGGTTTTTTATTTTTTTAATTATTTATTTTATTAATTAGACAGGTAATTTATACATTGACAGTCTTGTTGTTTATTACTATGATTTCAAAAGTCAAACAGATTTTTCCACCTATTTATGCATCACTTTTGCTGATAACCAGTGTAAGCTGGTTCTCGTTACTTTAGTTCAAGGCAATGATTGTCCCATGGCAAAGTGATTTTTCCAATAACCAACATACCAAAAATCAATCACTAATTGATACTTACTGCTGTAGGTAACTATTTTTACTTCTCTTATTGGTATGGAGCTCCCTAATAGAATCATATTTAAAATATGTCAAAGTTTATTAATATTATGTCAAAAATAAATATAATTGTAAAGATAACGTCAATAACGGATACAAATTCAATATAAAACAATCAAACCAAAATTACCATACAATCACCATGCTGATTGTCAATTCAAAGTGACGTATTACATTTTAGATTTGAGATAATAAATTCCCAAAAGTAGATTTTTTTGTAGATATTTGCAAAGCATATAAAAAGATTCTTCTTTTAACCGACATTCTAATAAAAACGTTTTTCAACCTAAACCGTCATCAATAGCCATATAATATTTATTATTGTATACAAATAAAAAGTAGTACAATGACGGAAGAAAACCAACAAACATCTTTTAAATAAAGAATACAAACAAGCCAAAAACAAACACCATCAATAATCGAAAAGTAGTAAACAAAGATTATAATAAAGAGTGTTCAAGATAGTTCTATTTTAATTTTTTAATGAATGCATTACTATTGTGTTAATGATTTTACTTTTAACCCATAATTTAATAATAAAAGGCCGCTAAGGAGAAAATTACAAAAAATATATCAACCAGGCTAATGCGGTTCTTGTAGGAAATATGCATCGAACCTGCATTTTTTAATTTCAAGATGCCTCTTGGTAAGAATTTACAAAGGGTCAAAACATTCATTTTCAGAAGTGGTGGTACGATGACATTCCCTGTATGAAATTAGAAGGGTAGATTTTCTACCTAATAAATCAAATTTTTGATGGTGTCGAATAACTCGATATATATTAATTTTAGAAAAACGGAATAAATTTTATAAAATTCATCTTTCCACTATTGCACGCTTCGTTTGAATGTTAATGCATGGTAAGGTTTTCTGATTTGGCGTCTTGATTTTCTCACCGCTTCCACTATATTTGATATATACATATTTTTGTTAGTTTTAAATTAATTTTCATTAATTTTAATAAAAAAAACCTTTTTAGGGGTAAGCTTAGAAAGAGTAGAAAATAATTTTTTCTATGAGTCACTCATACACGACTATTTGCGAAAGCTGTAAGCGCTCAATATCGAGAATGAATCGAAAAATAGGTAGGTATTTGGAGTGGATGAGGCGCTCCGATTCATTCTTGATATTTTAAATTGATTTTTTTTTCATTCGCATTTGCGTCGAAGCCATTTATAGTTTTCAAATTATTCAGGGTAAATTAAATACCATGCGTTTAATTTACATCTTGTCATAGGCATCTCTTACGGGGAAGACAAAGTACGTACGTTAAGTAATGCGTATAAGAAAGAGGTGTTATAGTTGTACGATGGTTTTACTGATGCTGTTTGTGTACAACTCAACGCATATCGATACCACATTCGACTCATAACAAGAAAACATGCCTATAGCACCTCTTTCTCATACGCATTGCTTTATCTATACATACGTACTTTCTCATACTCGTGGAGAATGTACTATCCCAAGATGTAAATTAAACAACCAGTGTGTGCGGTGAATGTATATTCATATACACAAAATATATATCTAAAGTTGTAAAATAATTATTCTATCGTGTAAATGAAAAAAAATCTGAAATTTAAGTACACAATTTGTTTATAAAACAGATTTTATCTTAATCTTCCATTTAACATAAATCCAAAAAGTAATCCTCTCTCATCAAAATTTCATTGTACATGGATACATGATGTTTATTGTTTAATCGGCCTAAGTTTAATCATTATTTTGGTATTAAACAGGTTATTCGTTCTTCTAAATGTTTCTTTTTTAATTCATTTTAACACAAATAGGAAAATAGATGTACGTACGCGTTCGTGCATTGTAATTATTTTCCTTTAAATTTTGTAAAATAAATTTCAAATAATGAATTCTTGTAAACAAAATTTAAAAATACAATTAATGATATAACAATTCAAACATTTCAATACTAACTTCATAAAAAATAGTCGGATAACTGAATGCCTAAAATAGCCATTCCCTTTTGTGGGGGAAATAATCTGAATATCGCGACTGACATATCGACACCCAGTCTACATCGCTTGATATAAGTTTGTAATTTCGAAAGAATATCGATTTTTTACTCTAGGTGTCATTTAAGAAATAATTTTTCGAAATTCATCCACTAAAAGAGTGAAATAGGGAAACCAATAGAGGCGGTCACTTGATTGATGTCGTTTTCATAAACTAGATCATATAAATTTCCAAGGAACAAATTGAATGAAAATACCTCAACAGAAACAGTTTTTTTTTTCTTCAAAATTATTCAACCCTTTTACCGACATGAAAGATGGCGCATCCTATACTTACTCTACAGAACCCCACAAAACTTTAATAAACATTCATTCAATTGATAGGAAAAAGTAAATGCCATTGTTTTTTGTACTGATAAAATGAGATATAACAATATAAAACGCTCGTTGTAGTAAGCAACTACATGTCAGTGTAAAAAGTTTTGCCATCATTGTGTCTGTGACGCGACACACTCATTCTCTGAAGTGATAAAAACTTAACAAAATAACAGTTGATGACAAAATTTATATTATACTTTTTTTTTAAAGTGTTTTTAACATTTGTAACAATTAAAAACAACAATATAATACTCAAAATTACATTACGAACAAAAAGTTAAAAGGAACTTTTCTGAATGTTGTGAAATGTTACATATAATGCATGATGATTAATTTATAGTTTATGTCCAATTTATTATTGCAAGTATGTTCTGACAGATTTTTTTGAAACGTGGTTTTTTGTTTTTTATTAAAAATATTTTTAACTAATTGCACAGAATTTATACCTACGTATTGATTATATAAGGTGTCCCACAAAATATGTTATGAATGATATATTGCATCGAAATTATATAGTAACTAGATAACCCAGTTAACTTCGTCTCATCTAAAAACTTTACTTATATTTCTTGGACAATTAGACCTCTCACTTGGAGCCCGCCGCTCTCGCAGGCAACTCGAATTCAACAGTATAGTTTCTAGCAGTTTCTGCTCAAAATATTCTGCCATGGGTAGATTTGAATACTTGGATGTTCGTTGCAATCTTTATTCCTCATCATTCTACGAAAACCATTGTTTATTGCTGATTTTACGAGAACTAAATTCTTAAGGATTTATTGCGTTATTCTTTGCTACCAGCCATAAAGTGTAAATCTATAATATCGATGGTTGCACGCAGACATCTTAAGTAGTCATAAAAGTAAAATTTAACGGTTATTTTTAACGAACACGTAAAGACCGTGTACCTATAATAAAAGAAAATTTCATGTTTTTTTGTCTATTTGTTTGAGAACTGATGAAGATAAATTTGATAAAAGAGTAATTTTAAATTTTAATTGTGGCTCGGGTATCGAATTTATGGAAATTGAGTTTTTTAATTGTCGAGATTTTTATCATATTTATATTTCTGCCCCATATCTTCAAAGAAAATTACTGAAAACAGGATACGTGGTTTTGTTTTTTCTCTTCATTTTTCAATTCTATCAACAGTTTGAAACTTCCAACCAAGTTTTTCTTCGGTAATCATTTTTTTTTGTTGACATACACGACACACAAAACCCAAATGAAAAAAAACCTATAATTTTAAGATAAAATTTACGTGTGTCAATCGTCAAAAATTCAGACAAAAAAAGCATGGAAATTTCGTTTCATTATGGGCTGACAGTCTAGAAGAAAAAATAACATTTATAGAAATAATCTACTTATTACGTAACATAAAAAGTAATAAAATTTATTAGTTACGAACCACGTCCATAATGGTGAATAATATATTTTTGGGTGTTAAAGATAAAATCGAATATAATTATACACTATCATAATAAAACAACACCGTATAGTACTAAGGTAGTAAATAGGTAGAGGTAGTACGTAAACATTAAGATCAATTAATTATACATTTAATTGTGATCTATGTTCTTAAATGTTGGTCATCAAAATGACACTAAACCATAAATTTTGTAGTACAACAACGCTTAGTGTATACAAGGTTCATACTATTTTATTATTCAATCTGATTTATACATATTTTGTAGTGTAGGTACTATTTTATTATCTTTCATGTCAAAACGTTGTTGACTAAAAATGAATCTTCCAAACTTTCCAAAACGTTAAGTAGGTTATAAAAAAAAGTAAAATAATTATCTTTCTAGTAAGGTCAGGTCGGTTCTAACGGGAAAGACTCAACACCAGAACTAATTCAATATTTCGTATGAGTATCCAGGCCACAGAGCTAGAAGTTGTGATGAACAAGGTGAGTTGTGATTGGTAGTGTTCATTACGAATGAGAAAGCTAAAAAACAACGAAATAATTTGAATAGGAAGTTACGTATGAAACATTAATAATGATAATAATTTTTTCTAAAAAGCGGAGACGGGTACATAAGCTAAATTCGTAATAATATCCTTACATTATAAGAAATCGACCGAAATATTTTATTGGCTATCGAATCATCAAAAAATAATGGCTATGTTCTGAAAAATTTTACCGTATTAGTCGATTTCGCAAAACAATTTTTAGTTAATTTTGGGACTATTACGAAAAAGAACTTGCAACGCTAGAGTAAAACAACAGAAAACTGTGTTATAAAGGACCTGCTTCAAATAATATAAAAGTTAAATTATAAATTCATTCTTAAAAATTTTAAACAACTTATCATGTGTACAAATGATACGATTTGGTTTAGAAAAGTTCTGTCAGATGGCTTTAGTATCAATAGGAAGCTAAGACACTCATCAACTAAATTTATCGCAGAGATTTTTAGCTCGTTTCATCTCTATACATTCTACTTTTCTGGTTTTAAGAGCGCTTATTTCTAGAAACGTAAACTTTTGCCTGTTTTTAATCAACCAAAAATTATCATTCCGAACTACTGAAAAAACAAAGCATTCGTTAATATTACGAAATTAGTTTAAAATTTATTTGTCGGAATCATATTTTTTAATTTTTTATTAGCAATGACTGTGATATTTGATAGAAGTAAATTCCTTTTACTAAAAGTGAATAAAAAACAATGATAAAAACATATATAGAGCCTAAAATTTAATAGGTACGTAATAGAAGACTAGAATACAATTTTAAATAATTACAACTGATAACATTTTGAAAATAAATTTTCAACACATTTATTTTTAAAAATATTATCTAGTCGATATGTTCAATAAACCCTAGTAGTCTATATATTCGATGCCTATATATACCTACCTAACTTGTTTAATAAAATATGAGATTATAGATATAGATTTTTTCGATTCCTTAGTTGTAAAAAAAGACGAGCAAAGTAATCCAATAAGCAATGACATAAGTGGTCTAGAAAAACATCAGGTAGATAAAATGAAACTTCAAACTTCTAGGTATACGTAAGGGAGAGTGCAGTACCAGAGTTTAAAATTTACTTGTATATGTTGTTCAAAGTTATTTTTTAACCCCCGAACTTAAAAACAAAAGGGTGTTATAAGTTTGACCGCTATGTGTGTGTGTCTGTCTGTGGCATGTAGCACCTAAACGGACGAATCGATTTTAATTTAGAGTGTTTTAACGGAGAGTATTCTAAGCTATGTTTTAAGTGCGAGCTTAGGGCCCGTACCCAGAAAAACTGAAAAATTGGCAATTATGACATCTAATTTTAACATATAAATAATTACTATGTAAATGAATGGACAAAAAAACCTGGTTCAATTCATTTCGAAAAGGGAAATGATAAAATAATTAGGTATTCCAAAACAATAATTCAAAAGAACTAGGTCAACTCAAATATTTCAATTTCAAGTAAAATATTTCCAAAAATTTGTCTCAAAAAATGATAGCTCTCAAGTATCCTCTTCATCTTATTTGATGCCCTTGACCATCACTTTGATATTGATTTAAGAAGGAGTATTATAAGTTTAAAGTGTTAATCTATGCGTCTGTGTGTTTCTCAGTGGCATCGTAGTCCCTAAACGGTCGAACCGACTTAAGAATATTTTATAGCTAAGTTTCCAAAAATCGGTTTAATAGGAATTAGTCGCATTTGTCGGGCGGTTTTTTAAATTTTGTAAATTTCACTTGTACTTAAAAACAACTCATGAATCCAACATTCTATCGATTACTTACCTACTAGTCCGTAAACTCTGGTTTCATGTAGATTCAAGGTAAAATGTTTCTGAGGTTCAATACTTTATCTTATACATATATAAAGGTATAGGTGAAGTTAAAATAGAACGAGAAAGTAGATAGATATGTGTATGGTCGGCAAGTTCGTCTAACTGAATTTATCCCTAAAATTGTTCTATCACAGTTGGGTTCATGGTTCAATTTGGTGTGGTGGTAAAGCGATAAGATTAGATTGTTGAAAAGAGTGTTTTGTACGTTCGTTTGTTAGAAGATCGACAGACAGACACACATGCATACTCATATATAGCAGTAAGTAAGCATTTTATAATACTACTTACCATTGGTGTGTAGATAGAAAAAGCTACACTCTATAAAATGTTGTGAAGAAACTAATTCTGTACTACAAAAATATATACAGACAAAAATATCATTGCATACATTCTAAAAATCAAATTATCAACCATATCCAATAAATATTGTATTATGTTATACAAGATATATATATAAGAATGGATGCTGACTGATCGATCAACGCACAGCTGAAACCGCTGGGTATAGAAAAATGACAATTTGTACAAATGTTATTTAAGTTATGCAAGTGTTCACTAAGAAAGGATTGATCCAAAAATTATAAAAATCAGGTTCATTTAATGATTAGATGCAGAGTTTCTGAGATATCGCATTATTTGGATAGATTTTAGTCCTTATCTCAAAAACTATTCGACCAGTAAAAAAATGCACCCGATTTTTGTACTTTTTGGGTCAAAATTACCTTTTATACTGAGTTTTATTGAAATTAGAGGTATCAAATTTTTTTCAATTTTTTGCATTTTTTTAAAGGGTACACCTTTGAAAAAAACGAGAAAATCGGAAAAAAAAATTTGTTTTGGAATTCGATGAAACTCGGTGGATGGGGTAATTTTGGTCCAAAATGTATAAAAATCAGGTTAATTTAATGATTGGATGCAGAGTTTCTGAGATATCGCAATATTTGGATCGATTTTAGTTCGTATCTCAAAAACTTTTCGACCAGTCAACAAATGCACCCGATTTTTGTACTTTTTGGGTCAAAATTACCTTATATACTGAGTTTTATTGAAATTGGAGATAAAAAAAATTTTTCGATTTTTTGCAATTTTTTTATTTGTAAATATTTTTCGAAATTCTTACGTAAGACGTATTTTACAGTAAATTGTGTATATTTAAATTTGGGTATTCCGGATACAAATATAATCGAACAGGAAAAAAAATGGTAATTTCATATATATAAAAATGATACTGCCGGAAAATTTGCGAAGATAATAAAATGAAGCCAACAACAGAAAAAAATTTCAATTTTTTAACATAAAAAATTGTTGTCGGATATAATAGGATAAGCCAACCAGTGGAAAGTCAGTAATAGAAAGAACAAGAAATGCAATATTAAACGAATGATAGAAAATGATAAAAAAATATGTGAGTGAGAAAACAATATTGATGAAAAAGCAACGCAAAGAAAATATGAGGAGAAGAAGGCAAAACAAGAAGCAGCAACCATTCATTGTGCTTTGTGATGAGTGAAGTAGTTTTTATGGGTCAATGGTATTATTAAGAAGTGAAATATAAAATGACATGTTTTAAATATACAGAATGATCTTAATAAATTCAAGGTGAAATTACCCATATTTATTATTGTGTCATTTTTGTATTAAGCTTATTTAGTAA
Organism: Chrysoperla carnea; assembly: GCF_905475395.1. Lineage (NCBI taxonomy): Eukaryota > Metazoa > Arthropoda > Insecta > Neuroptera > Chrysopidae > Chrysoperla > Chrysoperla carnea. Next base: position 18,938,462 of record NC_058339.1, read on the forward strand.
TGAAGGCTGTGATTGTTTATCACGTGATAGATAAGTTAAATTTATTTCTATTATAAAAAACACAATTGAAATGAAAATTTCTGTACATCTTAATAAAAGATTTTTAAATAATTATGACATAAAATTTTTATCCTTCTGCATTCCCGTTAACTGTTCGTTAATCTTTAGCTCCGTTTTATATAGAAAATAAATACACTTATAGGCTATGTAAGAATGCTTTCAATAAAAATTATAATATAAATAAATTATAAAAAATGTTACTGACAACAACGTCATCTGCATTTATTAAAATTGACAAATAAAGTAAAATAACAAAAGCACACGAGCAGGCGTGAAAATTTCTGCAGATAATATTTTTTTACTTACATATTTAGTCTCGTGATGAGAGAAATTCTCTCAAAAACTTTTTCTGAAGGGCTTAAAAAAGCATATTTAAAAAAAGTATGGATAATAGGTCGAAAAAATATGAAAAATTCATAATTCGAAAATAGATATGATTATATGAAGATGAAAAAAGTTTCAACCACATACACCGCTCGAAAAATAAATGTTATTTATGTTTTAAATTGAGTATGAACAAAACGCTCATAACGGGAGTGCTGATGGATTAGTTAAATGCCAGAAAACACAGTATTTGTGTTGTTTTTTCAAGCCATTTTAAGAAATAAAATAATGGAAAAATAATATCCCTTTTATTCCTACAGGTAACGGTTTTTAAGGACTTTGTTTAAAACGCTAGAAGAAGTTTGCAATTGATGTTACAGCGACAAATTTGCTTACCTCATAAGATCACGATGTCTAAAGGATGATAAAACTAAGGCTTATCTCATTTTGTTTGTTGGGATATTCTATGATTTTCACTTGTAAGACCCTGTTCAATCACCTTCCTATTTTTAAAAATATTCATTAAAAACAACTTATTTCCATTGTTGTCGCTTTGCCTTCAATATATTACGAGCCACCTTTACATTTCTTGTAACAGAATGGGGTAGGTTGAGATACATGACGACTACTATTGACTGATGTTTTATCCACCTACGTAAATAACAGAAAAAGGATCGTATAATTTTTTGGATGTACCTGTTTTTAATATTTGAATTATTGAATTGTGTAATTTTAATTATGTTTAATAAATCAATGATGATATTTGTACTACACGTTATAATTATATTTCTTCAGTGTTATCGTGACTAAATGAAGAATCAACATTTGAATTTGAAATAATAAAAAAAATGGTAGATATGTACTGTTTAATTGGTATAATAATACGTTCGTAGAATATCATATCGTTAACGCTTCAATCGTAAACGAATTCAATGGAGTTGATAAACAAATTTATGGTTCATTCAATTGTATCTTGATTAACTAATTGTATTGACATTTACTCCCAAGTATACGTAATAAGGTTTTTTATTTAAATGAACAATGTGATTCAATTTTTCACTCAGAATTAGCAAAAAAAAATTTAGTTTTTACTAGTGACACTGAAGTTTGGGTTGCTAGACATTTCAAGAAAATTTCCCCGAAAATTATTTTTTCCCCAATCCAATAGAAAAAAGTCATTCCAATTTTAGATTTACAATGGAACAACTTACAGATCAGTCGCTAATACATGTGCCAAGTGAAGTTTACAAAATTTAAAAAACCCCGGATAAATGCGATTTAATTCTTGTAAACCGATTTTTGGATACTTAGATATGAAATGCTCCCAATCAAGTCAGCTCGACCGTTTAGGGACTACGATGCCACTGAGAAACACATAGACACACAGATAAACACTTTAAGCTTATAACACTCCTTCTTAAATCAATATCCAATTGATGGTCATAAAGACATCAGATGAGATAAAAAGGACATTTGGGAGCTATCATTTCTTGGAACAAATTTTTGGAAATATTTTAATTGAAATTGAAATATTTGAGTTGACCTAGTTCTTTTGAATTATTGTTTTGAATTACCTAATTATTTTATCATTTCACTTTTCGAAATGAATTGAGCCAGGTTTATTTGACTATTCATTTCCATAGTAATTATTTATATGTTAAATATGTTAAAATTATTCGTCATGTCTTTTCCAAACTGAATCGATTTTGAAGATCATCGCCATTTATTTAGTTTTTTCGGGTAAAGGGAACTCTAAGCTCGCACTTGATAACATAGATAAGAACACTCTCCGTTAAATTACCTTTTAAATGAAACCAAAATAATTAAAATCGATTTATCCGTTTAGGCGCTACGATTCCACAGACAGACAAACACACAGACACACACATAGCAGTCAAACTTATAACACCCCTTTTTTTTAGTCGGGGATTAAAAAACATAGATTGTCATGTCGGATAAAACTATATAGCTAAATGCCATTACCCGAAAATTGAAGGCGATTTAACGAAATTCTAAAATTTTATCTCCTTTTTTTTTGAAAACTTGAGGTATAAACAAATTCATCTTCTTCAACACCCTCACAATTAATTACAACTTTAACAAAAGTTATTTGGTTTAAAAAAAGATTAGAACAATACAAAAAAATTTTGTAAACTAAAAACAGTACTTTTAACAGGAAATTCAAAATAAATTATTTTTGGAATACATTATTATTAATTTATTCTATTTTTTTGTTTTCGTTTTTATTTTTTTGTTTTTGTTTTTGTTAATTCAAACTTTATTAGAACGGTGTGGTTGTTAAAAATACAAAAAAGTTTTTTTTTTGTTTCGTATTTATATGTTGTTGTAATAACATGGTTTGAAACACTGTTTTTATACATCCGGCTTTAAAAATGTGTTGAATTTTTAATTAATACAAATGTGTTTTTCAATCTTTTAAAATTAGTTTAGTAAAATACCTACAGTATCTATCTACACCAAGCACAATTAAAATTTTGTCATTGTAATTAGGGAAAAGTGTTGTAACTTGACGATAATGAACATTTAATCACTCTTGAGTTATTTGAAGTTCTCAACTCAGCAACTATTTGAATATAAAAGGCTTTTTGCAAGCAGTTGAGACTTTTGATTTTCCATGTGTTTATGTTTTCAATTAAAATAAAAATAAAAATTATATTCTACCTTAGTAACTGCTAATCCCTATGACATTTACCATTTTTTAAATTTTTACAGTAATCTTTAATTTATGGTTCAAAATGTTGATTATAGATGGACAGATCTATGATCATCATTTTGAACTATAAATTAAAGAATTCTGTAAGAATTTTAAATAGTAAATGTCAAACACATCATGGCCAACTATTCTGATATACTCACGGAGTATCGTATTAAATTTAACAAAATTGAAAACTGTGTATATCAAGAGAGGGTGGAGGCTATATAGCGGTGGTTTTTTACTTTCAAACCCAGTGAAGTGGGCGGGTATCAATCTAGTAGGTGTATATTTTGTTGTGTTACGAAAATTATTGATTTCTTATAATAGATACCAAGATATTTACTCAACTTTTAGATATAATATTCACTAAATTTGAAGTTTTTTGAAAAATAAGTCATTAGAGACATAAATTTACAGATTAATTTATGTAGTTCTTTTTTATTTTTATTATTTATGTTATTGTGGGCATTTAATTTACTATAGTATAGACTTTATGAAGTATAGACTACTTATATATTTCCGATAAATCAATGTATGAAATGGGAAGACTTATAATTTTAATTTATTAAATAACTTTTTGTATCGTAAAGCGTTCCAAAATAATTTTTTTTTAAAGTAATTTTATTTTTATTAATTAACTATTTCTATTCCAAGGTACAACGTCTTCCATGTAATCAGCATGAATTATCAATAAAAATACTAGTTTAAATAACTATCACACCTTGTACAAAAATTATAAAAAATATGTAAATATAATTAAATTTATAACAAAGTGTAAAAGGAATATCATTAAACATTCATTAATTATTGAAAAATTTATCATTTTATAAAATTAATTAAAATGAGATTAAATACTGAGGAAAGTTGTCTAGGCCTAACAAATAACAGCGATAAGCTTATGTGTTTAACAATCCTTGGCTTACAATTTTAGAAAAAAAGTTTTCCTGTATATATGACTGACATAAAAACAAAAATAAAATTTAGTTTTTATAAGAAAATTGAATAAAGAAATTTGATAAGAAAATTGTGGCTGTTTATCGCCGTAAAATTGGCAAGAAACATTTGAGAAAAGGAAAGTGAAGGTTCTTAAATCCTTCCATAAACTACTTTTCAACGATAATTCAAGTAGTAAGTTATTCATTAGCTGTTACAAGTAATTATTTTTGTAGCCCAGATCCCAATAATTTCTGTAAGGCAAGCTGTTTTAAGGGAAAAAAATATGAAAACTCGTGAAAAGTTGACACTTTGGGCCGTTTAATTTACATCCCAGGTTTTATTGTCAAATATTGTCTAAATATTGCAAGAAATTCAGGTCTTGAAATACTAATTAAATCTATTTATTATATATACAATTATAAATAAAATTTTTATTTCCCCTCAGCGGTTGAAACAATGTACTTGGATTTCTCATAGTTTTTCTTAGGCAAAAGGAATATGCGCCAAAAGTATGTCCGACCTTGACAAATTTCCCATAAAAATATAATCAAAAGTATTGTTTCTATTTACGACACCGTTATGAATCGTTTTAATTAACCCCGTTATAGTGGCACCAAAATAATAAATACTTATAAATAAAAACAAATCCATCCCGGGTTCAGGAGTTATCTAGAAATTTTTTTTCCAGGTAACGAATCGATGAGGACTTTTTAGATATCATTTTAGATGTCATCTTTTATCAAATGATTTGCAAATTCGAGTTGTAATTCGAGGTAACAGTATTTTATTATTGATTAGCTTATTTGAAATTCGAGTTTCAATTCAAGGTAACAGTAAGATGTCCCTCCGGGTAATATAACTTTTCTTTCAGTCATTTTTTCGAAAAAATTCCATGAAAGAAATGGTCAGATGTATATTTTTAGATGCTACATCTGGTATTATGAACTGTTTCCAACAATCTTATTTATCTCATATTTCTATATTTCATTTTTGTTATTTTTGTTTCTTAATCTTCTTATGTTCTTAAAATTTTGTACACACTTATTTTTTTTTATGAAGTAATAAAAGGATATGTTGAATAAAATCAATAACAAAATATAAATGTTCGAATGTACTCGTGATATAGAAAATAATTCTAGCAGTCACAAAGTATAAAATTTGCTATATTAGCTACCACAAATTGATTTTGACATATTAAATATTATATTTTCCACACAATTTTCAAAAGTCGTGTGCTTAAGCTTTTATTAAATATTTGATTTTTCATTGCTAAACTTTATTGCAAACAGCAACTAGTTGATGATTTGGCGAAAGTGAATTTTTATGTTTATCTTTTTTGGGAAAAGTTTTCTGATAATCACATAAGAAAGTTCGTAGTACCTACTACTTTTTAACACTCTCATAGTTTATTTTAATTGCTGCCAAGTAACAGTCATAAGCTTTAGGATAAATCTGTATACAAACAAATTGAATAAGCAATTTTCTTTTTAATGGTTATTGTAAATCAATCAAAATAATTCAACTTTTACTCATATGGTTTTATATAGGTGAATATTTTCCTGAACTCCTAAACTTAGTAGCTAAACGAATAAAGCCGATTTCGCCTCCACTGAGGAGGATAATAAAATTGAATAGAATTTCTTCAATGAACTTTAACATTTAACTTTTGATGATGTAGTTTGATCTTTTAATTTTTAAAATAACTTAAATTTGGCAAAAATATAAATTTGAATCAATTAAATTGTACTATTAGGCTCGAAAACACACTTTAAAATTCAAAAAGTTCGCCTCGATAAAACAACTCAAGTATTGTTTTTAACTAGGCTAAGCTTTATGGGTAAATTAATTAATTTTACAAGTTTCTAAACTCAAATTTGTAATATTGTTACAGCTAAGGTTAATACATAGTAACATTTAATGCTCCCATTTCCTTTATTAGAAGCACTATATGTAACATTGATGTGTAAATACTTTTTTACAGTAGTGTAGTTATAAATATAAATTATCAAGATCGTTTTAGATTTAGTATTTGACTTATTTAAATGCGATGACAAAGTCTGTTTGAGCTATAAACAGCGCATGCTTTTAAAAATTTTCATCGTTGGTTTATTTAATATCAATATTTACGGATTGGGGAATAATTTTATTAAAACATAAAACAAATAGACATATAAATATAAAATTTAAATAAAAATACATGACAGTAGTCTGTCTGACAGTGTTTACACTTATTTATATTTTTATAATATAAAATATAAATTTTCACTTGAAATAGTAATATAAAATATTTTATAAGTGTACTAGCGGCCCCGACGGACGTTGTCCCGTAAAAACGAAACTCCGCTTATCCGCTAAACCCATCCCGCTAAACCCCAATTTAACTCCTATTTATTGGAGTGGCCTGACCTTCGACCTTTGGCCTGACCTTTGATAGTAGAGCTCGCTGCGCTCGCATATGGCTCTAGTAAATGCCTATTGACAATACCTGAATACTATTAAAAATACATAGTACACATAGTATACATAATGTGATATGATTTATATGCGCTCCCACCATTTAATGAAATTTCATTTTTTTGGTACGGAGCCCTCAAAAACAGTTGTACTGGACCGAATGGTAAATCTAAACCATTCTCCAATCCCCTTGAACTCACACAAAAAATTTCATCGAAATCGGTCCAGCCGTCTAGGAGCAGTTCAGTCACATACACACACACACAAGAAATATATATATTAAGATATAGGCAAGGGAACTGAGTAGCTTTTACATCAACTGATTTTGCAAATTAAACTTTGCCAATATTCGTCAGAAGTTCGTACAGTCAATGTCTTTATACGATTCAATTTTCATTTATGCTTTTCTGTACGATTACGTGTTTTTTCATAATGTTATTCACAGTATTTCCAGATATTAGTTGGTAGAAAATGATCATTTTTGCTTACGTAAATTCGTAGTAGAACTTGGACTCTAGCGAGACAGGTTGATCGTTTTATCCCCGGTTAGAGCACTTAAGATTCTTATCAATAAAACGGAGAAAAAAATAAAACAAAAATCGAGATTTTTATTCCATTCCTTGAAACTTGTAGAGTCGTGGGACACATTTAGACCATAGAGTCTGTTGTGATACCGAAAAGGGTTGGCCCATGCCCGGTAATACTCCATGAACATTTTGAGCTGTTTAAGAACAGCAGGAGTTCTCTGTAGTCAACAGACTTTAGGTCCAACCAGTCGTCAAAGAGAGACTAGCTCAAATAAGTCTATCTCCTCATGGCGAGAGCTAGATAGTGACAGAAAAGATGAGACATCGTCACTGTGACAGCTCCTGCAATAGTCGTGAAACACTGTCAGGCCCAGGCGTTCAGCATGCCTGCCACCCAACCAACGTCCTGTAATAGCCTCAAAAACTTTGCTAATAGAGGCCCTTGAAAACTATATAAGATCTTTGGAACGATTATACTCAGACCATATCTGTGTTGTAGTACCACAAGTACGTTGCCCTCTCCATCTAAGATCGGCCCTTTATAAAATATCCTCTTTAAGGAGTATCTTGCAGCTCGCAAACGGAACGCCCGGATGATTGTGTCCGCTAGCATTGTGTCATTTCTAGCAAGCTCGTTGGCTTAACAATTTTCTGGAATGTCCCTGTGTACCGGTATCTATACCAGGTTAACATTCATTTGTACCGCCAGCTCATTTAAGAACGTAAGGATCAAGATCTTCTAAATGATCTGGAGCTGGTGGAGTAAAGAGATGACCAGAAAATAATGACTTTCGCTCAAAGCTGGAAATTTTTTTAGGCCCAGGCTTATGACAGAGTAATGGGTTTTCTAATACATGGTAACACAATGGGCTTCTGGCCTCCAAATGAGGGTCGACCTTATTGACCAAGTCCTTTTACAAGATGTAAGAAAATCATTTTTTCCTCAACCTGTATCTTTATATATTTTACATTCTATGTAACATAGAATATAAATTTATTTCCTTTAATAATGAAATGTAAAACAGTGAAACCATAATTAAATTATCTATTCAAAATTTAATTAATTATAAAATATTGACTAAAATACCAAATAATTTAATTATAATCAGTTTACTTACTTTCGATACAATATAAATTATAGTGAATATATTTATTATATTATTATTCAACATAAACACAACAATTCTTCAAATACATTCACTTTTCATCGATATATCAGTGTCTTTTATATCTACTTTACTTATTATCATTTGTATCATTCAATTTACATTTTCAATGTAAAACTATGTTCGAAAGACGAAGGAAAGAAATTTAATATGGGTAGTAAGTAGGTATAACTGCCTTATGTCGAAAACTTCTAATAATTCAAGTGTACCTTTTATTTTAATTGAAATTTAAAAAACTCTAGCAAAATGGAATTAAATGCATAGTTTATTTTATTGCACACTATATAAAAATAAAAGCCTTAATACTTAAAAATATTTCATGTCTCTCTAGACCGTCCTCGTCCATTTTGATATACCTCAATATAAAGGAAGCTCCTCTGCAAAAAAGCTGATTATTAGAGATTTGGTTAGAGTAGTTGTGTACGCACACATACTGCTTTCAAGCGAACGATAGAACAGGGGTCAGATATATTCTATCAAAACAGTTATGATTGCCGTGGTATTTAAATGAATTTACTAGAACTGAAAATTGTTGTACAAATTGTATATTGCATATACAATTATGACAGCCAGTCAGTTAAATGTGAGAACAGAACTGGTCTGTCAGTCCTAATGTGTGTACAATAAATAAATAAGATGTAATTCATTTGTAAAACTAGAAAATTTTGAGGTACTTAATTGTATATTAACTATAAACAAGGGTACGGAACCCTAAACTCGAACTTGAAACAATATATAAGAACACTTTCCCCATAAAATTACGTTTTTCCTTAAAGCATTTTATAAATCATCAACAATTTTAGTTTTTTTCGGGAACGGAATCCTGAACCCGCACTTGAAACATAGCAAACCACACTCCCCGTTAAATTACCTTCAAACGAAACCAAAAAAAATTGAAATCAGTTCATTAGTTTAGGCGCTACGATTCCACAGACAGACGACACACACACATAGCTGTCAAACTTAATAATATCTTCACCTTTTTTTAGTTCGGTGGTTAAAGTCTAATTCAAAACCTTCTATATACTGTGGAAATAACCACAAGACATTGTTCACCCTTCGAAGTTTCGCATAATTCATGTCAACTTAGCGTACTAGCATGATGAGTGCTAGTGAGCCTCAAATGTCTAATCATCGTATAGCAAGTAAATAAGTAATTCAAATGAAATCCATGAACAATTTTCACCTAAAAACATTTAAAACGTACAGCATTTCCTTGATAAAGAGAATTTCATGTTCACAAATGAAAATGTACTTAAAAATTGAAATGATAATATATTGTTGTAGTTCGAAGTGGTTGTATCTACAAGATGTTTTTAAATAACTGATGGTATATTAAATTTGGAATAACAGGTTATTTATTATAACTAAAAATATCGGTAGTTTATTATTACTTATTAGCTTTCAAGGCATATTAGGAACGTTTGTTTACAATTTCTAATATACCTAGAAATATGTTAAATTATTTCAAAACATTTTCGAAAGTATGGTAATCTATCTTAGTAAATTTATGGAATAATTACAATGTTATGAAAGGATAATTATTTCAGTAAATGCCTCGATTGATTCAAAATTTTGTCAACTTGTTAACAAACTATAGATATAAATTTAATCTAATTATAGTCAAAAAAAAGATAATAAGAACCAAATTGTGATATTGCAGGTACAAAAAATCATTTATATGTATTGCAAATAAAAGCTTAAAATTGTTTTCATAAATCAGTTTCAAGAATGTGGAGTAATGGTTCCTTAATTGAGCTCATAAGTGATAGCTAGTGACAAACTGACATTACAGCTGAAAATAATGACCCAAAATTAGTGGATTTCAAACAAAATTCCAATAAGATCTGATTAAATTTGCCTATGTTATCAAAAAAATCGCATTTTTTAACTTTATGACGTCATCAGAATAAAAAAAAAATTTTGCCCTAACACATCCAAATTATGATGTAATCCTACTTAGTTTGGGTCATACTTTTCAAATTTTTGATCAATATTTACCTCGCTCTAATTAATGTATTTCAAGAATGTGGAGTCCTCATCTCTGAATGAAGCACATAAGAGATAGCTAGCGTTTTCTGTATTTTCAAAATTCCTCTAAATTACCTACAAAAGGGATTATAGAAGTTTCAATTTATTATGGACTCTTGGTCTCATAATCAGAAGACTATAGCCACTATTGCTAAGAATACAGAAATTGTGAATAATGAAATTCATTTTTGTCTTTTATTTTTACAGGAGATGTAGATTTCAATAGTCCATCATTTGATTGTTATTAAATTTAGAAATTTTGTAAAAAAGCATAAAGGCGCAACAAATTTCTCCATTTCTTCAGCAGATTAAAAATTCTGCTTCAATAAAATATAATAACTTCAACTTCAATATATTACAAACTTTCTTTAAAATGTGTACTTACAGAAAAATGTTGTAAACACAAAAATAGAAAAAAAAAAAGAAAACAATAATACCAAAAACAAAACGAAATAATATATAAAATACAGAAACAAAAATATATCTTAAAATGGATAGTGTGTGACGTAAAAGACGAAAAATATTGTAAGATGAGAAAAGTACGGGAGATAGAGATCCTTAGAATGGGACAATAAGGTAGAAATGTAAAAAGGAGACTGTTGTGGTGCTATGTGTTGGATACAAAAGAGGAATGCACACACAATAACAAACAACAATACAACAACACCTCCCAAACCCATCAAACACCATACCACCCGATCGCGTCACGTATACTTATTTTAGACACACATACATATACATACATACATTCAACAATAGTACTACGAATAAGAAGTATATTTTCTCTATACTAAAAGCAATTTTCCATAAATCTTTAAAGTTTTCCTGAAGGAATATTTTGTGGTTGTGTGTTGTCTCCGTTTGCTTTTATACATACAACACACTATAAAGGTAGATGAGAATCATTTCCCGGTCATAACATTCACAAGGAACGTTATGACTTACTGCTACTTGAGAACCACCATTCTTATCATATATTTATATTTTTAGTTTATACATAGCCCCCGCTGCTGTTCCCACGACCTGAATGTATGTATTTTTTAAGGTAAATATTCTATAAATGTGTATTTTTTATTTTCTGTGAAATACACTTCTATTTATAGCTGGTTCATTGAGAATTGATCAACAATTATTCTAATTAATAATGGAAACGACCTCTTTGTAGACAGAAATCTTGTAAACGGAACAAAGCAATACATAGATATACCCACTGAGCAATGTGTTTCGGCTCGGACAAATTGAGAATGTCCGATTCAACGAAAACCTTTATATCTACTGGGCAATTCAGAATGAAACTTTGTTCCTTATCCCACGTTACTTGTTTGTTGGTTGAGTTGAAACCAAAGAAAATGCAACAGACACCAAAAACCGACATCTAGGTTATCTAGAAAACTAAATCTTTTTCAATCGATTCAGGTTGCCATGAATTTAGGTTTTATTATTAAAACGATTGAGTTGTGAAAGTTCATCAGTTATTACATAAGGTGAAAGCGAAAGAGTCAAAAAGAGGTTATGTTGAATATTTTTAAATGAAAACAGTTTCATGAATGTTTTTCATCTCTTTTGGGAAGTGAGTATATTTGTACAGAAGGATCAATATTTGTTAACTCAACTATACATACGGTATAAATCTTTTTCAGAGATGCTATGAATTTTTTCTTATTCCAAAATTAATTATGTACTTATTTAAATTTGAAGAGGTTGTTTAACATCATTAAATTAAGATAAATTTATTATTATTTTTCGTAAAATATTTAGGTACATTGATAATTTAGAACATATACAGGCAGAAGCCTGTTGGATTACGTATAAATGGTTTGTTTTTACGAAAGTGTGGAGTATAAAAGCAACCTATTTAAATTGAAAATAAAATTATCTGATTAAATAATGATTTTCTTACTGATTTTTTGGGCATTGTTTTAATATTCTATAGAATAGAATACTTTATTATTCTGTTAATTTAATAAATGACATACTAAAATCTCTATTAGTGCAGCGGCCAAGTTTTCGTGGTATTTCAAGTCGTTGATTCTGAATTTGAAATGATATAATTTCACAAGTGGCAGCTTTAATTATTGATAATAATTCTTTAGAAATAAATGTAATTTTTCCCATTTAACAAAATTACGCTACGTTAACCAAATTTTTTAGTGAAATTTGCCAACAGAACCGGCATTACGAAAAAATCCTATTTGTTGTAATCAAAAACTGCTATGAACAATTGGTTCTGCAACTTTTGAAACTGTAGTATTCCAAATTCGTCCAAGTCAACTGGTAAAAATGTTGGAAACAAGTAAAACAAATTGGTCGCTGGACTATATATTCCCTTGGAAAATTTCAATTAAATAAAAACATTGTGTTAGATAATAGAAAGACTGTTTACACTTGCCTCTTGAACAAAACAAATTTGAAACGTTAAATGAAATTTTAAATTTAAATTCATTTTCGGCCATCTGATATAGAAAAAAAGAATTTTTAATTGAGTTTTTACAGTTATCTTTTGAAAGAATTATAAATATGGTCATGCCCATCGATAACACGACAATTTTCTAACAGAAGATGAAATGTTATTAAATGCATTTTCTTAAGCCTTCTAAATTGCTTGAAACTAATTCAGGAATGTACGAGCGCCAGGGCAATTTTGGATAAAAGGCTTGATTTCGTTTTTATACGAAGATGAACTAAGCCTAAATCAATTCTGAACATTTTAGAGGTGAGTTGTCTGATTATTTAAATAAATAAATAATTTCAAATGTAGGCATATTTTAGCATTGATAAAAAATATATATTTTCAATTTTGATAGTGAATTATGTTATAACTTGACAATATAGGATGAAAATAAGTATAACATTTTCAATATCTGGAGTAATTTTAAAAATATAGAAAATTGAAAATTTTGTTTAATTATTTGGTTTTCAATATGTCGAAAACCGAGGCAGATGTTGAAAAATTTTATTCTTATTTTTCATCTACATTCATGAAGTTATAACAAAATGCATCATCAAAGTTGAAAATAAGGTATAAATAATTTCAACCACAAGTCTAATATTGCCTTGGCACTCGTAATACCTTAAAACATTTAATTTTTAAATTTTAGTGTAATAGTTTTTATTTTTCATTTATCAAGGGAATCGTATATGGTAAAGGCAAGTGTAGCCTTGATTCCTGTTATCCTAATAATATTTATGTTATTAGAAAATAGGAGTCGTGTTTTAAAGCCTTCTATAGTTGATCAATGATTATTGTTGAATCGTAGATGTACCTACCCAAAGAATAAAAAATTTTTGATACCTAACAGTACAATGGAAGCAATAAATACTAGACTAGGCGCATGTTTTAGATCGATGTTAAGTAGAATTATTCAGCCTATAAATTACTAAAGGTTAATACCATCACTAAAATATAATGTATTATATAATATGATATAATTTGTAATAAACTACAATATAAACCAATATATAATAATATACACAACAACAGATACAATGAGTGTATGTTTGAACACATGCACAATCCTACAATGGCATAGATATTTAATGTTGTATAGTATAGGTCTATGTAATCTAACAAAATATAATGCGATCATGTTTGAAGACCTGCCTACAGAACCTGAATATTTAAAGCCTGTTATACCAGGTGTCACATTTTAGCCATGTTAGCCATTACCTTTCAAACGAGACAAAAAAAATCAAAATCGGTTCATTCGTTTAGACGCTACGATGCCCTAGACAGACAGGCAGACATACACATAAAGCGTTAAATACTTGTTATTAGTTTTTATAACATTTGTTCTTATATTCCAAAAAAATTTGGTGGGAACATATATGGAAACTTTTTAAATTTGACGAAAATCGAAAGAAAAAATGGAGTGCAAATTTTTTGCCTGGTTTATATTTAGTTTAGGAACAAATATTTTCAACAAAAGTTGAATTCAATGTAGAATAACTTGCTAATTTAAAATTTTCTTCTATCTTTCATCAGTTCACTAAATTGACAGCAACCACGAATAGAAAATATATAGGGCATTTTTCCAAAACACTCTCTTTAGAGTAATTTTTAGCTAGATTGTTTATAATAAGACAGCCGCGAGTGTAGAAGTTGCAACTATACAAGTTCTGATTAGGGAAAATGCTCTGACTAATCATACTGAAAATTATCTTGCAAAAATTAATCAAATTTCTTTAATTTTGCTTCGAGTATTCAAATGGTTTCAAATCATCTTTTATAAATTTTATTTTATTTTTTAATTCACGATTTAAATCAAATGGTGGACGAGCAAATAAATGATAAATAAACTGTTAAGTATGATTTTATTTGCTACTTTTTTACTTTTATAAATATTATATTTACTATATTTTATTTTACTTGTAAAATATTTCATACAGAAAACACTCTGAAACAAAATTACAATTATAGAAAACTTTTACAGATTGTTCTTAAAAAATTTACTTCTTCAAGATAACTCCGAATTAAATGATCATATTTTATAAGACACTAAAACAATATGTTTCTCTTGCCGAAAATGTAGTTGTAAATAAAGAACCAATTATCTGATTGACGTGACTCAAAGTTGTCTCTTAATGTTTTTATTTATTTTTTATAATTACTGGTCGATTAATTAGCTTAATTTATAAAATAAATCTGCGTTGGTACCATATTTGTTAAAAGTTTAAATAAAAAATTCTTTTTTTAGGGGTTAAGTTTTTTTCATACTTAAAAGTATGAAATAATTTTTCCAACTACGTGACTATTTCAGGTATTCCGAATCATTCTTGATATTTTCAATTGATCGCGTACAGCTTTTACAAATAGTCATGTTTATGAGGGATTCATAAAAAAAATTATTTTGTACTTTTTATTACAACGAAAGCTTGTACCTTAAACAAAGTATTTTGAAGTGGAAACTTCTGCAATATCTAAAATATGTGTAATAAATAATATTTGAAAGGGTAAAATCTTATAACTTCTCGTCATCAACATGATTTTGCTAGGTAAATCTGTAGTTATACTCACAATATTTCAACTTTTAAGTAACTTAGAGGTAGAGCAGTGGATTGTAACAATCGAGGCTATCGTTCAAGTAATAACTTCAAGTTTAAAGTTTGCATTTTTGAATACAATTTTTAAGGTTTCAATTCTGTTGGCCGTCCTCCTTACTGATTTTTTTAAAAAATTATTTAAACGGTTTTTTTTTGTTTAATTTTTTTAAACGTGAACCTTATTCTTATTTACTTTTGGATCATATTTAAAATTTTTTTTTACCCTTTATCTAACAATGTACATGCCAGGGACTCTTCTTCTGTGATGCATGTAAAGTGGCATTTGCAAGTTTGAATTGCAGATCTTACTGTCGCAGTTTTTGATAATATTGATACAAGCCCAGTTATCGAATGGCTTGCAGTTAAAAAGAGCTTTACGCTATGTAAATTTGTAGCTGTACGCTGTATTAACACTTCCTTTATGAAGAACTAGATTTACACAGAGTATTTAAAATATCCATATTTGTTATCAAATGATTCATTTAACATTTTGTTATTGTTAAATTCACCTTTCGAACTAAGCGTGTTCTACTTCAGACACCCTATATATGGTTCAAGTATGTACAAGAGAGTAAGAGAATGGAGCTAGTGTTCCAAGAGTTTTGTAACATAGGTACACAGAGTATGATATTATTGTATATGGTGGTTAACATGGAACAACTGTACACTTGATCATCAATCAATGTCATAAGAACGGATATGTCCAAATGATATACAACCAAACAGTTACTAGTGTCAGTCACTTAAACAAGGTACATACATACAAACTTCATATGGTCTTCTTATATAATAATAAATAACGTAAAGTGCTGTACCTTGGGGACACTAAAGAAAATCTATGGATTTGAAACTAATCTAGGATATGTTTTGTTACCAGAGTGCATGAAGGTAAACAAAAAAATGGTTTGTCTAAGAAACGGTATAAGGTCAAACTTTAGCCATCTGATAACTAGATGAGATATATTTTTTAGGAAATTTCATTGATTGATAAACACGCCTTTGAGGGCTTGTCTATTGAAAATATTCATGTGATTTTTAATATTTGCTTTAAAACTTTAAACTTTTTTTCTGGTTTTTTTTATAAGCAAGCTTATACCGTTATTCTGGTAAATAAATCAATTTTCTAACCGGTAATCCAAAAGTCCAAAAGTATAAAATCAGGTTAATTTAATGATTGGATGCAGAGTTTCTGAGATATCACAATATTTGGATCGATTTTAGTAGGTATCTCCAAAACTATTTGACCAGTCAACAACTGCACCCAATTTTTGTTCTTTTTGGGTCAAAATTACCCTATATACTGAGTTTTATCCCCTTTGAAAAAATCGAAAAAATCGGCAAAAAAATTTTTGTTTTTGATGAATTTGATGAAATTTAGTGGATGGGGTAATTTTGAATAATTTTAATGATGGGATCTTTAGAAAGTTACAATCATGGGCAAAACTTCCGAAAAATTAAAATCCATAAAATTGTGGACAAAAGGGAGAATAAGTGAGGGCTGTATCGTGATAGTCTTTGTTTTAAAAAGGAGAAATTTGGCGTCCAGAATTAAAGATGGCATACATTCAACACATCTTAATATATATATTTCTTGTGTGCGTGTGTATGTGACTGAACTCCTCCTAGACGGCTGGACCGATTTCGATGAAATTTTTTGTGTGAGTTCAAGGGGATTGGAGAATGGTTTAGATTTACAATTTGGTCCAGTACAACTGTTTTTGAGTGCTCCGTACCAAAAAAATGAAATTTCATTAAATGGTGGGAGCGCATATAAATCATATCACATTATGTATACTATGTGTACTATGTATTTTTAATAGTATTCAGGTATTGTCAATAGGCATTTATTAGAGCCATATGCGAGCGCAGCGAGCTCTACTATCAAAGGTCAGGCAAAAGGTCGAAGGTCAGGCCACTCCAATAAATAGGAGTTAAATTGGGGTTTAGCGGGATGGGTTTAGCGGACAGGCTAAACGTAGTATAGGTATTCATGAATTGGAGTTACGTTTTTACGGGACAACGTCCGTCGGGGCCGCTAGTATGTATATATAATTGTGATTCTTGGTACAACACTCTTCTTTATAATGTAATGGTATGAAAGCTCACACGTTCAATGTGCTTCACATACTGCCAAATATAATATAACAAACAATATTAAACAACAACATTAACATTAACAATATTAAACGTGGTCTTTCTAATAATAATTTTACACAATCAAATATTATCATATTTGTGGGTTAATAATCATAATGAGGAGTATATTAATGGAATTTAATGAATTATTATCAAATAGATACTTAAGTCTCTGTTTTGAACGATTGAATTACATTACATAAATAACAATTATTAAAAACAATTTTTATAATTTTTAATAAATGGTGACAAGTTAAGATATGCAAAGATTGAATAATACTTGGGATTTCAATAAAACTTCCAAAAATCACAAAAAATTCCTAGGTCATCGGGCTTATTATTATTATTTTATCGTTCAAAGTTGGTTGAAATTATAAAAAAAAAATTTTAATTTAATTATGTGTTCATCGAAGATCTATCATTTGAGAGATATCTATATTATCAAATTTATAAACAATACAAATATTTATTTCAAATTTGTAAGCAGTACACAATATATTATGTATTGTAAAGCTAAAAATAACCCATTACTTGACTACAAACCATGTATTTTATTTATATGTATGCACGGTGCAATAAACCAAAACTTTTTTTACAATACGGTAAGTTTACAATCACCTTAATAAACAAGTTTATTTGATTAGTTTTATACCAGTGAATAAAGCATGTAAAATAAAGTTTTCAAATCGAAATAAGTTGAAAATTCCATAAAAGAGACCCCTTGGACTAATGAAAAATTTTTGTTAACAGTTGTAGAAAACTAATTCTACTACAAATAGAAATCGAATCATTTTTCTTTTATTTCAATATTAATGGAAATATAGACATTCAAAGTTTTCATGAATTCAATGGAAAAATTAAGACAGAAGAATATCAAAAATTGTTCATCGGCTTTGCAGTTATAAGATCCGATAAAGGTACCATTAATGAGATTCATCTTAGTTAATTATCGTTTGTAATATTCAAAATGGAAATTTTATAAGAAAGGAAATTGCTTAAAATAAAACTTACCAAATATTATGTAATATTTACGAAGATACGTTCAAAGTTTTAAAATTTGTATACAAGTTATAAAAGGGACAAAGTGCAGTATAATCTTTTTTTCTGAAACTTTTCTTATTATGAATAGTTTAATTGAGCAATATTGAACGAAAATTTTTTCTAAATATCTTAAGGTAATCAAAGATGTTTCTCATCAATATTACATCAATTCCCAGATATCTTGGACATCCTTTATATAAATGCTTTTTAATTGATATCTTTTAAACTATCGTAACTTTGTTCTAAACTTTGATTTAACGTAATCTGCTGTTGTAGAACGCACTGTAATTGAGGAATCGTTCAAAGAAACGTATTGAATATCGTTTTGATACATCTTGTATATGTAAGCCATAATTTACGTTCAAAATAATATTATAGACTAAAACTATATGATGAATGTATTATATTATTTCATTATAGTGTATTTCATATATTATGGAATAACCAACCAACACATATTATTATTATTTATTCCATATCATCAAAAATCATCATACGATAATTATTGTTGAAAATAATGATCAGGAATCATCATTATTACAAATATCATCAACTGTGTTAACTACTACGTCATCAACACATGATGATGTGATGATGTTGATGATGAGCATATGTTGTTGTGTGTGTGTGTGTTATGTTGTTATATCAGTAAATACACAAAGTATGTGTTTACGATTATTATTGTGGAGCTATAACAGTTAGTTTACGGGGTTATTTGCATCATTTATGATCTAAATAAATACTGGATGGCTTATCCAATGATCAAACAACTGACTTTTCGGCCCTATATCCAAATAATCGATGATCTCATATATGAACAACAAAAAAAATATATGAACTGAAACTTTTATAGAGTGTTAGGACGTAAAATTAGACTTTTTGAGTTCGTAAATGAAATACATTGGTCAATTTGATCTTATAAACCATAAGGGGTAAAGGAAATGTAAAAAAAAACTGTTGTGGGGGGAATTCTTCCACAAAAGGTACGCCTGTCTACTGACTCACTATTTGTGTGTGATTAGTTGTTTGCACCCAATTGCACCAAACAAGACAAAAATGAAAAAAAACAATTAACAGTTGATTAGTTAATTGTTGAAATACCCAGTATATAAAATGGTAAAAGACTGTGCTTTCATTATTTTTTATAAATTAAAAAATTTAAAACACAAACACCATTACCTTGGTTTTTAAAAATTCCGAAAATTATCGAAAATTTTTCTTAGAATTTTTTTTGTTTTTCAGGAGTGTTTCACTTTGAACACTAGTTGATGCGACTTGTAAATTTTAAGGTCCCTATATTTTTTAGTTTGGCAAAAATGGACACCATAATTTAATTCTATTTTGCGCCCTCATGGGTAAACAGTGATTACAAAAAAATGTTTCAAACAAATGTTTTTTTAATGCATATGTTTTGAGAGCAAGACCAAAGATCAATGTTACTTACGGACTCAACCTAACTTTGTTATCCTGAGTATGCTATAAAAATTTCAGATTGGTATCTCTTTTATTATTTGAGTATTGATGAGGGACGGGCAGACGGACAGACAATTGGAAATGGTTTTTGGATAGAGAAACCAAAAGAAAGACTAAAAGAAAGTCAAATAATAAAGAAACCTTTATTTCACAATCGAAATTTGTAAAAGCGAGTTATTGAAAGGGTGCAAATATTTTTCCTATATATGTTTCTGTCCTCAACTTTTTGCTAGATATATAAAAAATATCGAAAAATTCGAATTCTATTTGCTAACCACTCGAGCTACAGATTTCTAACAAAATTGCTTGCCATAAACAAAGATCAAAAGCTAACAATGCAAATAGAGAATAAAGTATAAACATACGAAGAAAGTTTGCATTTGTCGATTTATCAACAACACGATATAACTTTGTCTTTAATAAATTATCGTTATGTATTTCGTGAATGACTTCGTGAATGACTTCATAAATATTAATAACATTCAAATTTGTGTAATTAGCAAACGTACAGAAAATAAAATTAACTACAATTTAAAATAATAACTTATTCAGTAATTTAAGTATTTTTTAAAATTAAATTCAAATATTGCAGCTTACAAAATAGGGATTTTTGTTTAAATATGTAAAAATAGATTACTACTGAAGAAATACAAATAAGAAAGTCGTAATGTAAACCCCTATCGGATAATATTTTAAGGATTTATGTAAGCTATGGCCACCCAATACATTCCACACTCAACATCCTCCACTTGGAGTTGAAGCTAGAACATACACAACAACAATATTGCTGGTACTGTTTGTTGTTATATATAGTGTTAAATATCAAATTGTTGTTTCATCATTATTAAAGTGGGTTTTATTGCGGTTGGGAACATAACAATCAGACAGAAATAATTAAAATCAGCTAAAATTGTTGATGGAATACATATACAATATACTACTAACTTGGTACTACACCACAGTATTGTTGAATAAGTTGTACAGGATAAAGTGTTGCATCATAGTCATAATGTATACTCTGAGTCAAAAAAACTCTCGTTATAGTATACTTACTGCGCCCCGCGGTGTTACCCGTGATTAAAAGAGATTCTGAGAGTTTTTATCGTTACATTGTAAATTAACCAAGTATGAGATAAATGAGCTAAAAATATATTTCACGAACTTTTACAAAACCCTTTAAAAAACACGATTCCTGTATGGTGACTCATAGGAACCGAGAATTTTTCCAGGATAAAAATAAGCCTTTGTTAATATCTTACCCCTAAACTACCGCTACCTATGCAAAAAATCATTTCGATCCTATGATCTAGGAAAAAATTAAAACATATCCATTCCACGGGAATTACCAAGATAATAAGCAGACTGTGTACTATTTCAGATATCTCTGTGCCAATCATCCCAATCCGTTCGGTAGTTTTTGCGTGAAAGAGTAACAAACATCCATCCATCCAAACTTTAGTGATTATAATATATATCATATATACTCTATGTAAAGGCGTGCGTTTCTTTTGTCAATATACTCTGCGTAGAGACGCGCGTTTCTTTTGCCAAAAAGATATTTGAACGAATACTTTTGGAATTTATGAAAAGACATTTTCAAACGAAATGTTCCCATAAGGAATCACCTCCGAAGCATTACTTTTAAAGATAGAATAGTGAAATTTTGAAATTCAATTACTCTTATTACTTGGGAGTCATTTGATATGCGACTTTTGAAATTTTTATTTCTATTTTAATTGGAAAAAGCATATGATTAACTATTCAATCGATTGATTGGTGGCCCTTTAGTTTGTAAATTGTGTCTTTTCATTAACTGTAGAAGTATGATCTCAGGTATATTCTGTGTCAAAAGCAACGAAAGTAAACTGAAAGTAAATTACTTTTTTTATAATATATATTTACACGATTCCTATTGTATTCTGCGTTTTAAATATGCAATGATTCAGTTTTATGTACACGTATATAAGATATAATGTTATGGAGATAAAGTTTGATAAAGAGAACCGTTGTATACAGTACCATTGATAGGTTACCATAGTCCAGGTGGTAAAAAAATGTTCTGTTTAACATAAAACTTAAGATAAGAATAAAAAAGCAACTGAAGCCCTTACTGGACGCTCAGAGAGCTCTTATAAAACTTCAATCACAAACGTTTAAAGTTACTAATCTCTAGAAGTACTTTCTCGTATAAACAGTAGGGGTGATCTAATGTACATAAAAGTTTGATTCATGGTACATTGGATTATTGTTCGTGAATTAAAAATTAATAAAACATAAAATAAGATTTAATGAATAACTGTTTAATATTTAATTTATTCAAAACGTAATTATTTCTTTCTCCAGTGTTTGTAACAGAATAACACAAATATATTAATGAAAATTGTAATCCAGGGTACAATACTGTCCCATAAATATAATATGGATGGAATTCATATTTCTGTAGTGATGTTTGTAGGTACTGAATATTCGTACGTATATATTATTATGAGTTATAAAATATGGATATTTAAAATATATTTATTGTGGTTTTTATTATTGTATATATACGAGAGATAATATTAACACCTCAATTAAAATATTATGTCAATTATTATTTTATTTTAGAAAATTATTATTATTTTATTTTCTATATTTAATTTTCATCATTTTTTGTGTATTTCAGCATATTTTAAATATATACAGTTGTGGTATATAGTCTCTTATAGTATTTTATTCTTTGATAGACATAATGTAATTACTACAATCATTTAAGGTTTTTATTTCGAAATATAATGCGATTTTTGAGTTATGTTTAACAACAAGAAAAAGCAATCGAGGTAGATATGGTTTTCTCAACAACAAAAATTACTCAAACAAAAGTTGTAGAGTTTGATGGAAGGCATCATGCTCTGAAATCAAATTTGACCTAGTTCTTCGGGTTTCTTAATAGCCAACTTAGATCTTAAAAGGTAAGAGAGAGAATAATATTTTAAATTAGAAAGTAGAGAAAGTAGATCCTCATAAAAAAATTAACATTTTTCATCTGAACCATTTTTTTTCGAAAAATTGTCCGCTTTCTGAGGAAATGCTGTTGTAAATTTTATGAATCTTTAGCTTTAATCATTTTGTCCGTTATTGGCAGATATTGCTACTTACTGGGCAGCATTTTTAATGATTTGAGCATATTTTATGGGGATTCATGAAGAATCAAGAATGGTTGTCTATGTGGTTTAGATTTCGAATTCAATGATAAGATAAAGAGAATCACAATATAAATACATTGTGTTAATTTGACCTCAATCGGTTTAGTCGTTTAGAGGAAGATGATTACAAACAGGTATGTTGGTAAATAAAAATTCTTAGAAAACTATAAAGAATAAACTTTGTTAAACATTTTACAATGTAGGATGATTTATGTACGATAGTCGATCAAAACATTCGCAAAACATTCATTAGTATCAACTTTTCAAATTAATGTTCCGATGAAAAGATTTTTAGACCATATCAATATAACGCATTCACAAATTCTACATAGAAACATTTTATAGAAATAAGCATAAAAAGTAGAACATAAGTTGTGTTTATTCATTTCAATAAATAATTGACACAATTCTCTGTGTCAGCATGTTTATAAACAATTTATAAACATGAATTTATAAAAAGTTTAAATAAGTTGATAGCAACCAATAAGTATTCCGAAACTAAACAAAAACTACTGTAGTGTCTGAGTAAATAAAGAGAATTTTCTTATATAAAATTTTAAAAACAAAATGGTCAAAAGTACTTTATTCATAGTATATAAGTGATCATTTAATTTCGATTCTTAATACGACTGAATCGACGTGTACTACCATCTTCGTTAGATTTTCTGTTTCTGAAAATCAAAACTTTTCCTGTAGGTTTTGTAAAATTTAGGTACTAAATAATGTGTTCAAGTCCAACTAATGAATTTTTTTTGACACATTTTGTTTTTAATGATAATTTCAGATGTATTAAGCAAAATTCGTGGAAATTATGTATTAATATGTTCTTGTTGTTGGTATTTCAGCGCCGATTTTGACCATCTACAAACTTAAATATTAATTTACATTTCAAATCAACAATATTTGAGATCGTAAACGAGTGGGCGAAATATACACAAGTGGGTTATTTTAATCGATAATGGATACTACCTCCTTTTGTAATTAACCAACCAAAAAATAACTGACGTCAGATTGGACCTAGTTTTCGTTTTTATTTAACAGCTAAGTTAGATCCTTAACGATAATAGATAGAATAATAACACTTTTAATTAGAAAGTTAATCCTCATAAAAACTTACATTTTTCAACCAAACTATTTTTTCAAAAATCGTCAACTTTCGGAGTAAATGCGACTTAAAAATCTATCATTATTGCATTTCATCGAAAGAAAAAACGCTAACTCTAACGTGCGTAGGTTCAAAATGTGAAGAAATTTCTATCATTGGTACAGAAGCATTAGCTTATTTTCCGTAAAGAGAAAATTTGCCAAAAGAAAAAAAAAATTTTTTTACCCTTTGATAAAAAAACACGATGTGGTAGTGATAAATTATGTTTTTTTCAGTTAAATAAAATTGAACAACATACAAAAAAGAAAAACTGTAGAAACCAACAAAAAAAATTTGTATTTTCGTAGGCGATAACTATTATTATATGAAACTCAGCATGAGAGATTGAATATAGAACGTCTACTGTTTCTATACATAATACATATGAATGTGTGTATATGGTGGCATGAAGATGAAAGAAAATTTAGAAATTTTACTGCTATATACAACAACAACAACAGCAATCCATTGAACAACAAACAAAAATAACAAAATTTATACACGCACACAATGATTGTACACACGATCTTTAAAATATTGTACCTATCTGGCAAACAAATTTTATGGGAGTTTAAAACTATTGTTAGGCCAAGAGATCAAAAAGAAGTTAGTGACGCAACTCATAATACTTCTCTAGAAGATTTGATTGATGTTTTCTTATTAAAGTGAAAATCAGTAAAAAGAAACAAAAACAATAGCATTAAGTCCCAATTTATTTCTAATATTTATCCAAACTTCGAGGTCCAAATATCAAAAGGATCTAAAGCAATAAGTTATATGCTGGACGAATTTTCTTCTGAAAATAAATGTTGAAATACCGGAAATAATAAATACGCCTTCAAAGTAATAATTTATTAATGCCTTTAATAATTTATTAAAGCCCTAATAATTTCTGGATTAAAAAAGCCACATTAAAAATAATGCCATAAAAATGTAGAATTAATATAGTTTGAATTTTCGGATAATTGTAAATCTGACCGCCTTTTGCTTTCGTCAAATCTGTGACCACTATTTTCTCCTTTTCTTGGCCCATTACATTCTTAATTTAATGTAAAATAACTGAAATATTACATCTTAATAATATATTTTACCAAAACTTTAATTTTTTTTAAATCAGTGATAAATATCAAGCAGTCAGGAAAAGTCTTAGCTACTTTTGTAAATAAGATATCACAAATTTTTTGTTCGTTTACAATACACTAGCTCACAAATAACAAAACTACAACAACAACGTTTTAACAACAATAAGACGAACAAAAAAAGTATGTATATACGTAGAAAAATCGGAAAAGAGCTGTAAATATTCGTCGTACATTTGCCGGAAAATGACTATGAAACTGATTCACAACGGGACGTCTATTGATCTATAATATACAACTACAACTATATTAACCATCTTTTCTTTACCAAAATAATAAAGACGGGTTTGTAGAAAACGAAACTAAAAAAGCACATACATGTAATATAAATCAGTTGGTTTTACGTGTGCCTACCTTAATTATGAATATTTTTAAACGAAAAAATTAGCTTGTCGTTGAGAAATTTATTAATCTTACGATCTGTGGGAAAAAATTTTGAAAGTTACTTCTTAAAAAGTATTTGTCTTATATGCGCTTTGGCAGTTCATAAAAATACATCATTTGTAGAGACAAAAGTTAGTAAAAAATCATGTAACAGGCGCTCATTAATTTACATAAAGTCATAAAGTTAAAAAATTCGATTTTTAACTAACACAGGCAAATTTTATTCGTTCTTATAGGATTTTATTTGAAACCCACTAATTTTGGGTCAATCTATTCAGGTGTGACGCCAGTTTTTCGCTGCTATCACTTATGTGCTTAATTCCAGGACCAGGACTCCACATTCCTGAAACCTATTAAAATTTATTAATTGTTATTATGGTATTTTATTTTAAAAAATAATTAAGTATTACT